>NC_056726.1:1435257096-1435310278 GCF_019279795.1 Protopterus annectens
AGCCACAACTGCAATGTGGAATGTGGCCTGCTACAGATCACCCTCCATGACCCAGGACCTCCACTCCACCTACTTGGAGACAGTGGAGAACATGACAGTCATAATGCACACCCTGGAACTGGTCGATGTCAACTAGCATACCAATAACTGGGAAACGTACTCCGGTACTCACTTCCAGGCCCATTGCTTCCTGTAATGTATCACCTCATATGCCCTGTATCAGGTGGTAACCTCCCTAATGTGGGGTGGAAACTACTAGATTTGGTCATCACCAACATGGACAACAGGTGCACCACAGCGGAGGTTAACTGGTCTCTGGTTAGATCTGACCATGAACTATTCACTGTTTCCACACCCTAGCATCTCCCCCACCCATGGATACCACAGTGTATACCTCCTTTCCTACAGCTAAATTTACACTACTAGTGGCAGGGGTGGGGGGTTTCACAGCCCCTACGCTAAGGGGAAACACTGCTCAAGATACAGACAGATTTACAAATGCAGTCTATAAGCACCCGCATGGATGTATGGATCGTGCCATCATTGGTAAACCAAGACTCACTCCTCCTAGACAAGACTTCTGCAATAAACAGGCTATACTACAGAAGTAGGACAGTTTTCCAGACACACAGCAAATCTCACAAAGGGCAGACATCCGTGACCAGTATTAGTATGATCAGGTCCTCATGACATCATCCAAGGCTAACATCAGCAGGAGAAATGCAAGGATTCGAAAGATAACCACAAAGCCTTCTTTGAATATGTCAAGGATCTACGTGGTGACACACAGATTTGCAATGTGCCGGTGAAATATAGCACAACATATGCTGACCCTACTGCTATCGCCAACATGCTTGCAGATACATTCGGTGCATACTTCACCCCCTAAAGAGCCCTCAACACAACCCGAAAGGTACAGTATCCCAACCATCAGAGACACACAGGTGGAAATGGACCACTCTAACAGCAGAAAACAGCATCAACGAAGGCAGATGTTGACCCAGACTTCATCTTGCAAACTTTACAAGACAACCTGCCCTCCACCTAATTAAGCATTCCTACCTCATCCTCTCCACAGGCTACATGCCCATACAATGGCGCATGGCAATGGTTATTTCACTCCATCAAGGTGGAATCACAACTGAGCATGGTAAATACCACCCCATCAGCCTGACTAGCCTGGTCTGCAATGGTATGGTTCGCATCCTCATGGCACTAATTAACAATAACATTGGTAACATCCGAACACGTGACCCAACCCAGGTCAGCTTGGTTGAGTGTAGTTCATGCCTACTGAACCTGTTTGATGTCTTACATGCAGTCACCAAGATGTTAGATGACGGGGGAGGTGGTTCACACATACTAACTGGACCTCACCAAGGCTTTTGACACCATGCCCAACTCAGGTATTATTGATAAACACACCAGCCTGTAAATTCACCCATACATCACAGGTTGGGTTGTCAATGGGCTTACACACAGAACCCACATGGTACGACTAGTGGTCTCCAGGTCCAACACTTGAACAGTCACGACTGGTGTCCAATGTGCTTACAGCAATGGCAACACACCCCTCTCTTGATGTCATCTTTATCTCAAGGGCTGACCTCAGTGTTATAATGCTATGCTGTGAGGTGCATCCTTACACCAGCAGGGAATCTGCGATTCACTATTACTCATCTCATTTGCATGGCATTGCCTACCTATTCCTAGCTACTACGCATAACACTGTCACTTCCCCTTAGCAACCCTTGCGCCATGAGAATGGCGTAGCATGCCTGCCATTGACTATTATGGGGAAATCGTGATATGTGTTTCATTGCAGTTTTATTCTATATTGTTATATATTCCTTGCATCCCTTTGGCACGCTGCCCTGCCTTACATCGCGATAGTGCGACTATATATATTAAATGTTAATTTTATATTTTGTACATGTTTTATTATGCCAATGGCTATATATTTAGCAATTGGCATATATTAACAATATAATACATGTGTTTGGTTGGCTGTCATGGCTCCAATTTTATGTTTGCGAAAATGTTAACCATTTTCTATGGTTTACATTTCTGTATGCTTACACTACGCCTGCACAACTTCCTGAATCACTACATGCCTTCATTTGCATGCTACACTGTTGCACATGAGGTAATTAGCATACAAGGCTCAGGGGTTGTGCGGGCGTAGCGTATGCAGGTAGTGCACGTGGGAACAGCTCGTACCTGAATCGCTTGGTGGCCATCTTTGGTGTTAGAATGCCAACGCTATGCCTGCACCTGGCACAAACTTCATGAATCCAAGGGTTAGTGTAGTGTTAGAAGTAGGGTTTTGTTAAATGTATGTATGTGTATTATTTATTTTGTTAGGGTATATCTCCATAGGGGAAGTGTGCGGTAGTTACAGACCTTAAGGTTAGAGAGAGGTTAAAGATAGTGCATAGATAGTTGTGTATGTGGGGTATAGTGTAGTGTTAGAAGTAGAGTTTTGGTGCTTTACTTTAGGGTTAGGAGTAGGGCTGGGTTAGTTTATGTATGTGGTTTATTTATTTTGTTTGGGTAGGTAGTATGTAGTGGGTGGTGAGGTTGGCCGACTATGACCGTTTGATGTTTTAAATTTCACAGTTTAGTGCATTCGGTCTATTCACGGTTCAGTTAATACATGTTGCTCTTTTGGTATTTGGGCAAATGGATTTTCGCGGAACTGATATAGACCCGTATATATATATTAGATATAGATAGTACAAGACAGATATATATAAATGTGTGTATATATATATATATATATATATATATATAAAATATTTTAAACTAATTGCATGAATGCATGAACAGCTACAGATTTGTGCTTTGCTTAACTAAGTGTATGAGCATGCCCAGTGAGATTTTTGGCTAATTATAAACTGACTCCAGCCCACACCTAGCTGTACTCCAGTCCATGATTTTGTGTGTTACACAATATGACATCTGTGCCTGTTTCTGTACTGCTGCACTTCACTCCAATTGGCTAAGATTTTCTATATTTGTCTTATGTAATTAATATGTGACAGAGGTTAATAACAGTACAGCACACTCAGACTGACAGTATGTAAAACACAATTTATTAATAACTCACATACTACTAACCAACCTTAAATCCTCCACCAAAACAAAACTTTCTTCCTGCTACAACAAAATTGCTAAATTCGCCTCTGGCCATAGATCCTCCTCTCACCACTGTACTGCCCTCCACAAACTGAATTGGCTAGAGCTCCCGAACTATCTTTCTTACACTCAACTAACTCAAGCTCATAAGCTCATCTTTAAGCTCTCACTCTGCCCCTCTCTCTCCTCAGCCTTCACCATACACCATCCTAATAGACCCCTTAGAACCAACACTCAGAACCTACTTGAACTCCATAAACCTAACCGTCCAGCAGGTAAACTCTTACTTTCCTTTGCCCTGGCCCGCCTCTGGAACTCCCTCCCATCACATATCCGTACTACCAGCAGCCTTCCTATCTTTAAATCTCTCCTCCATTCACACCTATCTTCTCACTGGGAATGCTCCTGTACTCACCCTGCATAAATTCCTCCAGCTACTTCACACTCCTTATTCTATAATCCCTTCCCTTCTATAGGAACACTCCTACTATAGTCAACCACTTATGTAAATACTATCTGTGCATACCTACTAACTAATATTCTTAACATATACTTTCTCTCCTCACATTTACTATTGAATATAGAAATTAAAAATTGTAAACTTATTTGTTATTCTTGTATTGTAGTTCTGTTGCATTTCCTGTTTTTCTTAATACTATCTTGTGCTTACATGTACTACTGTGATACTTATCAAACAGTAGATGTTATGTTCTACCTATTATATTTTACTTTAAGTTAGATGTTATTTTCCACATATTATAATTGACTTTATTCTTATTTGTATTTTTGACACTTTGTTTTTGACATTGTATCTTTGGAGCTTTTCTCCCCAGGACTCCATTGAAAATGGGCTCATTCGGTCCAATGGATTATCCTGGTAAACAAACTTCAAATAAATAAATAAATAAATATATATATATATATATATATATATAGATAGATAGATATGTATAGACAGTTTGTATTAGTTTGTAACACTAATACATCTGTAGACTGGAATGTGTTTGTTAACAAACTGCAGTACGTTACAATGTGCTGTGCATATGTATACAAAGTGACTGTTCCATTTGTGATTATTACAGTGAAATGCATATGGTATAAGGTGTAGTTCAAGACCATGAAACATGTGTACACCATGGATGTCTTAGTGGTAAGTCCCATGATTATAGTGTGCATGGTCCAGGGTTCGACACCTGTAAAGCTTTCAAATGTTTGTTACTGCAGAATAAGGCTCATTTAAGCAGTTGTAAGCATGTTTAAAAGTACACAGTTAAACAAACTTTGTAATGTATAATCTGTGAACACAAGCATGGCCACATCCGCTAACTACTCTGGATATATACATGTCAGTGACGTAACATCTCACTATGTACTGACATAATACATTCTCTGTTGACTGCACTCTCCAGCAGACATGGGTTTATATGGGTGTTTCGAATGTTTATTATACAGACAATTGCTACCTATATATGTAAGCTGTGGTTAAGGTATACTTTTGTGCATGATAACATCCCTGCCTTTATCGGGATTGTAACCTCAAATGCACAGATACTATGCGGATGCTGTAACCATTACACTGTTGATATTAACGTTGCTTCCGTCTATTTCCTATTTAGATGATTTCTATGTGTAAGCTAGGCTAAGCAAAGGGCGGAGGCTCCCAAACTCACTTAGCTTCACATACTCTTGAAATAACAACATATAATAAATGTACTGTGAGACAATACATTACATTCCTAACTACATTAGGCATAGCCCCTCACTGACACACTTCAAGGGAAACCTTGTTGTATGAATGGGTAACAGACTATACACCCCTGGGATCATGTGCCCCAGAACCATACAGCTAGGGGGTGGGGGAACCTGCCCAGTTTGATAGCTGCAAGACCTGTTGGGGGAATTGAATGGTGTTGAATTGCCACATTAGCATGCCCTTTTTAGATCACTGCCCCTATCACTCTCCACAACCACAGTCTTCAACAGCTTCCAGCAACTCTGCCAGGAATTGCTTCATTGGCTATGCTTGGCAGAGGCTCAGTTACTTCATCAATGGGGCAGGGAAGGCCAACACACAGTAGCTATGCTTCTAATTGCCCTTGGGCAGATAGGTAGTAGACTATCTGTGAACCTCTAACATGCAGGCCATCACAGCCATAATATATGAATAAAAAGACCTTCAGATCACAATATACAGTGAGAACTTACCATGTAGTCAGGAAACAGTTGAGTACAGCAAGAACATACAGAACACTGATACTTAGTCACTCCAAAAGCCTATCTTGAAAGCTAGAAGACTTCTATAAGTTTAAGGCTTTCTATTGCTTACTAGTAGATTAGCTACAGGGGAGATGAAAAACAAGCACAGATGGGGAACATGCATGCAATGATACCATACCGGCCTATGTTTCAGCCTTAGGCTTTGGAATACTGGCCAAGGCTATTGGCGCCCCCATGGTGTCTTATTTAGTAGAGTCTCAAAGGTGAATACCAGCTCCGTAAACAGCACATTAGCAGATTCAATGAGGATTATGCTACTCAACACCAGGGGTTGTGATCACAACATGCATACTCACAGCACTCCGCAGGATGGACAACATCAACATCTGTGCATTAACTGAAATCTGTCTTAAGGCTCCTAAGAGCACACCAGCACTACCAGACTACAACCCATATCACACATTTCAGCCACATAACATGGACTGACAGACATGGAGGGGCTGTATACATATTCATCAGGGATACCTACACCTCCAGGGTAGTGGGGCAGCATGATACCTCTGTGATCATCCATGTGCAGCTAACATCAGCCACAACTGCAATGTGGAATGTGGCCTGCTACAGATCACCCTCCATGTACCAGGACCTCCACTCCACCTACCTGGAGACAGTGGAGAACATGACAGTCATAATGCACACCCTGGCATTGGTCGATGTCAACTACCATACCAATAACTGGGAAACGTACTCCGGTACTCACTTCCAGGCCCAGTGCTTCCTGTAATGTATCATCTCATATGCCCTGTATCTAATGTGGGGTGGAAACTACTAGATTTGGTTATCACCAACATGGGCAACAGGTGCACCACAGCGGAGGTTAACCGGTCTCTGGTTAGATCTGACCATGAACTATTCACTGTTTCCACACCCTAGCATCTCCCCCACCCATGGATACCACAGTGTATACCTCCATTCCTACAGCTAAATTTACACTACTAGTGGCAGGGGTTGGGGGTTTCACAGCCCCTACGCTAAGGGGAAACACTGCTCAAGATACAGACAGATTTACAAATGCAGTCTATAAGCACCCACATGGATGTATGGATAGTGCCATCATTGGTAAACCAAGACTCACTCCTCCTAGACAAGACTTCTGCAATAAACAGGCTATACTACAGAAGTAGGACAGTTTTCCAGACACACAGCAAATCTCACAAAGGGCAGACATCCGTGACCAGTATTAGTATGATACGTAGGTCCCTCATGATATCATCCAAGGCTAACATCAGCAGGAGAAATGCAAGGATTCGAAAGATAACCACAAAGCCTTCTTTGAATATGTCAAGGATCTACGTGGTGACACACAGATTTGCAATGTGCCGGTGAAATATAGCACAACATATGCTGACCCTACTGCTATCGCCAACATGCTTGCAGATACATTCGGTGCATACTTCACCCCCTAAAGACCCCTCAACACAACCCGAAAGGTACAGTATCCCAACCATCAGAGACACACAGGTGGAAATGGACCACTCTAACAGCATAACACAGCATCAATGGAGGCAGATGCTGACCCAGACTTCATCTTGTAAACTTTACAAGACAACCTGCCCCCCAGCTAATTAAGCATTCCTACCTCAGCCTCTCCACAGGCTACATGCCCATACAATGGCACATGGCAACGGTTATTTCACTCCATCAACGTGGAATCACTCTAAACCCGCACCACCAACACCCACATATAGCAACACTAAATCCACATATGCAGAGGCCCTTAACTGTAACCTGCCCAAGCAACAAAGACCTCTGAAGCTGAAACGCAAACAAACACCAATCACAACCAATGTGTCACATAGTTCACAACACCAGTGTGCCACCCAGCAACAGCCCCTAAGGCAAGACAATGTACCTAACACTTTAGTCATAGGTGACTCTATAGTCCGGCACACTGATGTCCCTCTCACCAGGTTGAATAAGGAGAAAATTACAGTCAGCTGCCTGTCAGGTGCCAGGATCCGCCACATAATGCATGCACTCAAGTCACTCCACAACAAGTACAAATATGACTCTGTCATTGTCCATGTTGGAGTGAATGACTTGAGACACCTCCTGGACTACATGAAAAGAGACATGGAAGAGCTCTCGGATCATGTGGCCCAGGCAGGTATGACCCTAGCCCTGAGTAGCATCCTGCCTTCAGAATGATATCACAATATAAGGATAAAATGATTGACTTCAACAATTGGCTAAGCTTATGGTGTCATTCAAAGGGGATCCAGTATCTGTCTGCCTGGGATGACATGATTGACAGACCACGATGCTTTGCCAGAGATGGTCTGCACCTGTCGCCTGGGATTGAGGTTACTGGCAAAGTCTCTTGCCACCCCATTAGTGCCTTTTTTAGGCAAACTTCAAAGGACAAAACCACCACCGTAACAGGTACAAGCATGCAAAATCTGAAGGTAATGCTACTCAATGCTAGAAGTCTAAACCTCAAAATGCACTCTCTTGAGGCACTCCTAAAATAGGAGAACATTGATATCTGTGCAGTAACTGAGACCTGGTTCAAGGCTCCAGAGAGCACCTGCAATACCAGGCTACAACTCTTACCACACTTTTCGCCACCAAACCAGGACCAAACACTAAAGGTGGAGGAGTGCCAATATTCACCAAGGATATTCACACCACCAGGCTAGTTGGCCAACACAATGTGTCTGAAATTCTCCAAGTGCAACTAACACTAGGTAAGACTGCAATCCAAATTGTAACTTGCTACAGATCCCCCACCATACCCCAAGATTCTCACTACACCTTTCTAAACATACTGGAAAATATTAAGATAGAACCAAGCACCCTAATACTGGGTGATTTTAACTACCCTGCCATTAACTTGGAAAACTACTCATGTCCCAACACCTTTGGCGGTTCTTGGAATTCATAAATTCCAATGCCCTGGATCAACTAATCCATAGTCCCACCAGGGGCTCAATATCCTAGACCTGGTCATTACCAACATGGGAAATCAATGCTCCATACCTATGGTCACCCCTCGTTAGTCAGGTCTGACCATAAGCTAATCACCCTTAACATCCACATCCCACCCCACCCCCAGTAAAGAAACCACCATAAAAACTTCTCCAAAGCCAACTTCATGCTACTCAAGTCAGAAGTGACAAACTTCATAACACCCATGCAGACGGGAACTGAAAGTTCAACTGCTGAATCCTACACTAAGGCACTGTCTGAGCACATCCACTCATGCATGAATCGTGCCATCCCAAATAGAACCAAAATGCTCTCATCCAAAAAAAGGAAGCCAATCTGGTGGTCCCCTGCCATAAACAAACTTTACAACAAAAGGAAGAAACTTTTGCAGAAAAGAGGAAAATCCCAGGATCCAAAAACTCCCTTACTAGCCTCAGTAAGAAACTGAGATGCCTCATAAAATCCTCCAAAGCTAGTTACGAAAATAGAATTGCCAAAGATTCCAAAGACAACCCCAAAGCATTCTATAACTATGTCAAGAATCTAAATGGCAATGCTCAGATCTGCGCTGAGCTAAAACAGAATGGCATTAAATATACTGATCCAAAGGATATTGCCAATATCCTGGCAGATCGATTCAGTGCCAACTTCACCCCCTTCTCACCCCCTAAATGGCCCATCTCAATACCGGAAGATTGCCAAATCCCAGTAATAACGGCCACACAGGTACAAAACGCACTCTCTAAAGCCAAGAATACAGCATCCATGGGACCAGATGACATCCCGGGCTGTGTACTACATGAACTACAATATGAACTGGCACCTCACCTAAGTGTCATGATTAATCATAGCCTCACCTCAGGTTTTGTGCCCACTGAGTGGCGCAGAGCTACAGTTATCCCAATCCACAAGGGGGGATCCACCTTGTATCCTGGAAACTACTGTCCCATCAGTCTGACAAGCCTTATCTGCAAGGCCATGGAGCGTATTATCATGGAACTTATAAACAAAGACATTGGCAACCTTCAAACACTGGACCCCACCCAGTTTGGGTTTGTGAAGGGCCGATCTTGTCTCCTGAACCTGATTCACTTCTTTGAATCAGTCTCCAGAGACATGGATAAGGGTAAGGTGGTCCACACAGCCTATCTAGACCTTGCCAAGGCCTTTGACACCATCCCCCACTCTGGAATCATAGATAAACTTACTAAGTTGGGCATTAATCCCTATGTCACCCAATGGGTTGCTAAATGGCTTACTGATAGAACCCACACTGTAAAAGTAGCCGACTCCAAATCCAGCTCCAGACAAGTGACAAGTGGAGTACCTCAGGGTTCAGTCCTGGGGCCGCTCTTGTTTGGCATCTACTTCTCTGAAGTACAGGTCAACACTAAGGGACTCTGGCTAACAAAGTTTGCAGATGACTGCAAACTGGGAGCCATTATTGAATCCCCAAATGATGTGGATACTCTACAAAGGGCCTTACAGTACCAGATGCTTGGTGCCAGAGCCATGGGCTCAAGCTCAATGCCAAGAAATGTATTGTTATCCCTTTGGAAAAAACATGTATCCATGAATTACCATATAGGTGGCAGTACACTAAACACAGAAAGTGTGATAAGAGACTTAGGGACACAGGTGGACAGTGGTCTCACCTTCAATAACCACATCGCCACAACAGTCAGGAAATCCTTTATGTGGCACACCTCATCACTAAGGGCTTTTCATCCAGAAAAAGGAGGTCATTGTCCCACTGTACTCATCCCTCATTAGACCCATTATAGAATACAATGCCCCATTTGGTATGTACCTCTCAAGACATCTGCAACAACTGGAAAGGCCTCAGAAATACCTCACTAAAAGAATCACAGGCCTAAAGCAGATGCCCTACGCTGACCACCTTTAAAAACTCCAGCTATATTCTGTCACCTATCGTCTACTCAGAGGCGATCTCTGCTTAACATACAAGGCCATGTCAAACCCAGAGCTGTTGGACATGCTACACTTAAAGAAATCCCAATCCCTCAGAGCTACACGCTCCAGGGATCTAAACCTTGTCATCACGATAAACAAAACATGCTGGAGGGATAGGTTCCTGACCCAGAGACTCCCCAGACTCTGGAATAGATTGCCCATACATGTCAAGCAGAGTGCCTCTTTGGACCTCTTCAAGAGGAACCTTGACGATTGGATGGGAGAAAGGAAATTCACCCCAGGGATCACGTCAGTCACCCTGCTAGACAGGGGTCCAGGAAAGTAAATAATGTGGGAAGAAATAGCCAGGGAATTGTTATGGCTAGGCTTGTATAGGCCCTAGGGCTGATAGCCTAGTACCAACCTATGAACCTATGAACCTATGAATCACAACTGAGCATGGTAAATACCACCCCATCAGCCTGACTAGCCTGGTCTGCAATGGTATGGTTCGCATCCTCATGGCACTAATTAACAATAACATTGGTAACATCCGAACACGTGACCCAACCCAGGTCAGCTTGGTTGAGTGTAGTTCATGCCTACTGAACCTGTTTGACGTCTTACATGCAGTCACCAAGATGTTAGATGACGGGGGAGGTGGTTCACACGTACTAACTGGGCCTCACCAAGGCTTTTGACACCATGCCCAACTCAGGTATTATTGATAAACACACCAGCCTGTAAATTCACCCATACATCACAGGTTGGGTTGTCAATGGGCTTACACACAGAACCCACATGGTACGACTAGTGGTCTCCAGGTCCAACACTTGAACAGTCACGACTGGTATCCAATGTGCTTACAGCAATGGCAACACACCCCTCTCTTGATGTCATCTTTATCTCAAGGGCTGACCTCAGTGTTATAATGCTACGCTGTGAGGTGCATCCTTACACCAGCGGGGAATCTGTGATTCACTATTACTCTTCTCATTTGCATGGCATTGCCTACCTATTCCTAGCTACTACGCATAACACTGTCACTTCCCCTTAGCAACCCTTGCGCCATGAGTATGGCGTAGCATGCCTGCCATTGACTATTATGGGGAAATCGTGATATGTGTTTCATTGCAGTTTTATTCTATATTTTTATATATTCCTTGCGATCCCCTTTGCGCACCGCTG
Source organism: Protopterus annectens (assembly GCF_019279795.1). Classification (NCBI taxonomy): domain Eukaryota; kingdom Metazoa; phylum Chordata; order Ceratodontiformes; family Protopteridae; genus Protopterus; species Protopterus annectens. The sequence continues at coordinate 1,435,268,542 of NC_056726.1, forward strand.
CCCTGCGCTTTCACGTCGCGATAGTGCGACTATATATATTAAATGTTAATTTTATATTCTGTACATGTTTTATTATGCCAATGGCTATATATTTAGCAATTGGCTTATATTAACAATATAATACATGTGTTTGGTCGGCTGTCATGGCTCCAATTTTATGTTTGCGAAAATGTTAACCATTTTCTATTGTTTACATTTCTGCATGCTTACACTACGCCTGCACAACTTCCTGAATCACTACATGCCTTCATTTGCATGCTACACTGTTACACATGAGGTAATTAGCATACAAGGCTCAGGGGTTGTGCGGGCGTAGCGTATGCAGGTAGTGCACGTGGGAACAGCTTGCACCTGAATCGCTCGGTGGCCATCTTTGGTGTTAGAATGCCGAAGCTATGCCTGCACCTGGCACAAGCTTCATGAATCCCGGGGATTGATTTTCACCTTTGGTCTCTGTCATGATATTGACTAGGTATGTAATAATCTGCAGACTGATTGCCTCATATTCATCTATGAACAATGTACTATGTACTCCCCCAACCCTTAGCATGCATACTAGTACAAATCTATCATGTACTTAACAATAAACACACACACACACACACACACACACATATATACATATGTATATATGTTTGTATATATATATATATATATATATATATATATATATATATATATATATATTCATATATACCTTGTGAAACATGGTGTTGCAGTTACAGCCCCAATGTATCTGGAGAACTGATATGCATACTTTTTCTGCTTAATAAATCCTTGTCATCTGGGGTCAGTGCACAATTTGGAAATGAACCTACTATTACTAAATTGTGCAACAGCATAGCTACCACATCTATGTCACTGTTAGGTTTGAGGGTTGTTTACTCATCCTGGAGAGGGATATCAGGGATGCTTTCATGTCTATGAGCACCTTCTGTGTTAGTAACCCCATGTTGATATCTTGTAATTTGTTCTTAGCATGAAGTATCATATCGGTGACCTTGCAACACATCTACTATTATGGGCTTTCGCAGCACTGATGCTCTGCTGTACTCCCTGCCACATCCAGTCCCAGAATGGCATGGTGTGTTTGTGTTTGTGTGTGTGTGTGTGTGTGTGTGTGTGTGTGTGTGTGTGTGTGGAGTATTCAGTATTAATTCCATCTGCTATTGGGGGACTTATCCAGCTTTTGTCACTTTGTTGCGCCCATGATATTATCTCTACACCTGTTGGTTACACATCATGTCAAGTCACTCAGTATGTGTCTGGACATGAATGTGATTGACTGCCCCTATTTCTTAGCATTGCCAGCCCTACCATTTGGTGGCCACATACCTGTCCACAGTCAATCTGTGACCATTTCTCTTCTGTCCCATTCTGACACCAGCAATTGGCATGTTATCTCTACCCCCATCTTGCAATACTGGGCTTATGGCCAGTAGAGCACCATTATTATTAATATTATTATTATCCTTAGTATTATCATCATCATCATCATCATTATCATCATTATACATTTGTAAACTGAGTAAACTTACTAGACAGAAGTCCCTTTTCAAGGGCAATCCATGAGCACTTTCTGGCTAACTGAATTACTGAGAGCCACACAGTAGTCAAAGGGAGATGGAAGATATCAAACCCTGTACCCATGACTATAGGAAGAAGCTTCCAAACAGTTCAGAGCCTTAATCCTCTGTGCTAACTGCCAGATAGAGCTTTAATATTCTGCACTAACAGCTGAGCACATACTTTCCCCGAGATTCATGAAGCTCGGTGCAAGGCCGGTGTTAGGCTTGCGCTGACTGTGCGGTATGCAGATGGTGCAGTAGCGCCATATGCATATTAATGAAGACACGCTGTCGCCACATCCACGTGCATAGGAAATGAGTGCGAGTGCATGGGGTGTGTCGAAGTGCAGCACGGAGGCATGGAAATGTCGGCTGTTGACGTGCAACCTAAAATGCTGAAAATTACAGTCTGCCTGCAATAGTAATCACACCTGTCAGTATCCGTGGATACTGAAACGTATACAAAGCATGCAAGACAGTTCTTGTGAACACAAAATTAAAAAGCAAACACAAATGCACATTAGCCAATATCGAGTCTCCATCCCTCGAACAAATGACATTTAAAACCATGTGCCCGTATTCTAATGCAGTGTTGATAGTTATACCAAGTGGAAGTGAAACGCATTGTGTTAGTGTGCCGCCAATAGCTAAGTCTAGCCCAATGGTCAGGGTTACCACCTGTCCCACATTGTGAGAGACAGTACACATCTGGGCAGTTGTGTCCATACCAAAACCATTACAAATGTAAAATATCCTGCGACTGTATGACATAATTATGTCCCACATCGCATATAATAGTCACATACAATAGTTATTTCCATATGTAACATACCACATGTTACAAGAAATAGAATAAGCAAGTAAACAAAACAGAAGGAGCATATAAACTGCTACAACAATAAGCTAACATGTAGGCATAAAACAAAAGTACTATCTGTTGTACTGACCGTGGGTATGTGTTGTCCTGTAGAATTTGATTTGTGTCCAGAATATATCCCATCCTGGCCATGTGAAAAGGTGGCAACCCTACCAATGGTCAGAGCATTCGGCCAAAATCTGCCCATTTGTGGTCCAAGCTGTTCTTGTCAGGATGTGTTAAAGATGAACGGGTATTACCCGGGTGTACCTACCATGTCACGAAAGATAAGTATTTGCGTGTACCTATGTGCGTGATGTACAGCATGTGGAAGGTGAAAAATGCTAGGGTAGTCCTCACAACCATACAGGTACCAGAGATATGTAGTGTATGCAATGTGTTCCCTTGACCGTGCCATGGGCCATCAACCAAAGAAGGGATGGATGGAGTATGTGGAATATGGGTGTGGGGGGGTGGGTAATGTAATAATCTGCAAAGGCGAGACTGTGTTGGATGCACAATGGGTGAACTGGAGGTGTATGAGGGAGCAGTGGGTGAATCAGAAAAAAACACAAAGAACAAACATACACATCCACAATACAACCTCACAGGCCATACTGTAGAACACAATCACACAAATATATGAATATTAAAATGTGCGATACACATATACAGAAACGTTACCGGCACATACCAACATAATGGTCTGGATGGAACTGAGCCATCAAACTGCAACACACCTAGATGCATAATTGAATATGATCATCCCCTCTACAGCACACAACCCGCCCCCATTCCTGAATGTCCACCAAATCCAGCCATACTCGGGCTACTAGCTTTTCACAGCCATATCTGCACATAGTAAAATAAACAGAACCATGAACAACCAAGTATTTCCGAAGCTGTTTTAATGATCCACACACAGTGTGTGGATCACTAAAAACACTTCGGAAATACTTGGTTGGTCATGGTTCTGTTTATTTTACAAGTCTTATATCCATTGGGTATATTTTGTTAGTTATATCTGCACATAGTGAACACTACTAATATCTAGTAGGCAGTGTCACCCTAGGCAGTGTCAGGATTGCAAACTATGTATCCCTTGCATGTAAAACTCTATCACATTTTCGTAAGTCCAAAAAAATCGAAGGTCGTTTGCTTGTTCAATTTTTGGATATCCCTCATGGGATAAGTATCCTGTGTAAACATCAGACTTGGTATCACGACATGATGTCCAGTCCTGTAGACATCTGGACACAAGTTGTATGTGCAGTAGTGGTTCATGAGACTCCTCGGCCTCCTGACGGTCATGCAGAACCTACTACCCGGGATCAAACACCTGCCGGTGATGCTCGTCTCCCCACATGAATTATCGAGAAAATATACTGTACACATGCGCATAGTGGCACTTGGATATAGGGTGATTAAGGCGCTGATGTAAGCAGGGTACCTCCTGTCCCACTTTGTGAGGGACAGTCCCTGCATGGGTAGGTGTGTCCTGACCAAGAATGATACAATGGCAAATGTGATTGTAGGAAGTACCTATGTACCATATTTCATGTAATAGTTGCCTAAAACAGTTATTTCTGGATGGAAAATACGTAAATCGTACAAGAAACAGAATAAGCAACTAAAGTGCTACAGGAATAAGCTCTCATCTAGCAAAATAGTTAATGTTCTAAACCCTGTACTGACTGTGGATATGTGTTGGCCTAAACAATCTGGTGTGTCCAGAATATATCCCATCTTGGACATATGAAAATGTGGCAACCCTACCAATGGTCAGAGCATTCGCACAATAACTGGCCAGCCTCTTAATCACTCATAAAACCAGTAACCTTTCGAGGAAAGGTGTTGAATGACACTTGAATGAATAATGACAATAATTAAGATGTTTTTAACTTCAGAAAATAAGTATTAATACATATGCTCTGAATCTGTCAACACGTTTCAAGTTAATAGTACTAATATTGTAGAAGTGTCCGTGATTGTCCCTGAGTTGCCCTTGCCTTGTCCCTGTCACTGTTGAAATTAGTCCCTGAGTGTTTGAGAGGTCCATACACATATGTACACCAACCAACTGTCACATTTTTTGACAGTACTATTGAATACCTGTAGTGAAGTCATAAGTGATGGCCAGAATAATATCCTTCGGCAGCGGGGATGCGCGGTGTACATTCATCTGTATGGGAAATGTAAATAGGTATGTAGGTGTATGTACAGACAGATATATATATATATATATATATATATATATATATATATATATCTATATATATATATATATATATATATATATATATATATATACATATATATATATATATATATATATATATATATGTATATATATATAAATATATATATATATATATATATATATATATATATAGATATACATATATATATATATATATATATAAATATATATATATATATATATATATATAAATGAATGAATGAACATGGTCACAATAAAGCATTCGTAACGAATGTGAAGGGAAGCACCAGTGGAACCACCCCCCACCCTATATTATGTAGTGCCAACAGAATAATCTGGTCAGAGGTGTCCAAACCCCTGCGTTTGTAAACTGGGACCATACAGTCGGACAAGCCTAAACTCGGATCACCACATGAACACCCTGACAATCAAACACACGTATGTGCCAGGACTATAAGCTTTGAAGTTCTGAATATCTTTGGAGTGAGTAAACATGCAGCACGGGTCCAGAGCAGTAGGGAATAGGGAATGTCGCATGTGTAGTATTTCAGTTTTCCCAGCAGGAGAATGGATGCCTGCTGTGTAAGTGAAGTGGTGAGGCGTATGTTAGGGTAGCTATGAACCATGGTTGTACATATAAATGAGCATCCGCCTAATGTAAAGGCATTCCCTGTTCAAGTACGACTATAGCACATATAATTTTCTTGTGTAATGAATGCCTCTGTGCTGAAAAGCCAACATTTAAACATGTAAAGATGAATGTGTGTTTCGCATGGGGCCATTAACCGGATTCCTTTAAGCAAAGTGGTACTGTCATAATGAATAAGGCACACGTAAGCACAAAGAAGTGGCAGTAAACATATGTAACTCACAATAAGCATATGCGAGTGTGCCTGCGCGGGTGTAAGCAGCTCCTAGCATAGCAAATGTATGTTGTTATGTACAGATGTAACTTATATACATATATATATATATATATATATATACACACACACACACACACACACACACACACACACACACACACACACACACACACACACACACATTTATTTATTTTATTTATTTTACATTTGTTGACCGGGCTAGTCTAGCTGGATACATGTCCATTTTCAGTAGAGGCCCGGGGAGAAAAGCTCCACAATAAAAATGGGTTAGTAAAATCAAGTGTTGTTATACATTCAAATAAGAAATATTATACAAAAATAGGTGTTACAGAGAAAAAAACTGGTTCATAAGTATTACTAGCAAAAATACTTCACAATACTGAAAATAAGCAAGCAAGAATATATATATATATATATATATATATATATATATATATATATATTTATTTTTTTATTTAAGGGTGAATATAAAGGTTGAGAAAATAGAAAGTTTTAGTCAGGGTTTGTAAAGGACAGAGCTAATGAGAATTAAGCACAGGTTTTAGCTGCTTCTTGAAGGTTCAAACACAAATACTATACTAACCTAGAAAAAGGTTTGAGGGGTGAAAAAGGGTAGAGGGAATAATAGTTTAGTCAGGGTTTGTACAAGGACAGAGCCATTGAGACATAAGCAGAGTTTTTAGCTGCTTCTTGAAAGTGGGTAGAGAAGTAATAGTGGTGAGTTCACTTGGAAGCTTGTTCCAGATAGGTCCAATACAGATGGTGAACAGACTCCAGCTTTGTTGCTGGATTTATAGGGTGCTGCTAGTAGCTTTGTAGTGGAGCGCAGGGACGATAGATTTTTATAAGGAGTAATAAGGGTACTAAGTATTGTGGTATTAGAAGGTTGATAGAAGATTTTGTGGGTGATGGTAAGTTGCTGTAGTCGTATTTGATTTTGTAGTTCCAGCCAGCCTAGTTGTTTAAGATTAGAGCAATGATGGGTTCTAAAAGGGGCTCCTGTGGCAAATCTTGTAATATTATTATAAGATACTGCTAGTTTATTGAAATTAGATTTTGATAAGTTTGTAAAAAGAGGTGAGGCATAAAGAAGGGTAGAGAGCAGGTGTGTTTGAGCTAAAGTACTTCTGGCTGAGGTAGCTAGGAAGGGTTTGAGCCTGTAGAGAGATCCAAGTTTTCTATTGACTGACTTGATGGTTAAGTTAATATGGGCATCGAAGTTGAGATTATGGTGTATTGTGACACCTAAAAGTATGGTAGTTGAGTCAGGGGATATTATTGTGCCATTGTTCGACATTATATTGAAGGTAAAGGTCAAAGATTTCTGTGATGGTGTAAAAAGTATTAATTTAGTCTTTTTGGGATTTAGTAAGAGGTCATGCTGATAGAACTAGTTTTCAGCTGCTGTGAAGACTTGTTGAGTGGTGGTCTGGAGTGTAATTGGGGAGGATGCTGAACATATCAGAGTTGAGTCATCGGCATATTGTATACATATGGATTGAGGAAGGGACATATTTAGTTTGTTAATAAAAATAGAAAAGAGGAGAGGTCCCAGTATTGAGCCTTGTGGCACTCCAGTTGTGATGGGAAGAAGAGATGATATCTGATTACCCCAAAGAACTGCTTGTTGTATATTTTCTAAGTAGGATTTAAACCACTGGATAGCTTGACTGTCCAAGGCAAATGATTTGAAGATGTTTAGTAAGAGGGAATAGTTGACCATATCAAAGGCCTTAAAGAGGTCTAAGAATAGTGCTGAGGACAGCAGGTTGTTGTTCCAATTTTTATTAATATGGTCTGTGAATGACAAGAGTGCTGTATTAGTGCTGTGATAGGGTCTAAAACCATGTTGGCAGTCTGCTAGTAGGTTGTTTTTGAGAAGATGGTCAAGTAGTTGACGATGTATACATCTTTCCAAGATTTTAGCTAAAGGAGAAAGTAAGGCTATGGGACGAAAGTTAGGGAGCTCAAAAGAGTTACCACCCTTGTGAAGAGGAATGATATGAGAGACTTTCCAGAGGGTTGGAATAAAGCCTTCAGTTATGGTTCGATTAACTAAGATGGAGACAGGAAGGGCAATTACTTTGGCTGCAATTTGTAGGTATTCAGCTGGGAGGAGGTCAGTTGAGGGGGTACAAGGTTTGAGTTTTGTAAGAAGAGTAAAGATAAGATCAGTTGAAACTGGTTGCAGTTTGAAAGAGGGGGGATTTTTTGTTGAGGCAATAAAGTGTTGGCGTGGACTGTGGAGATAAAGTTGAAGCAAGAGAGGTGACAGTGTCTGAGAAAAATTTGTTGAAAGTATGAGTGATTTGGTTAGGTGTGCTCTGAGTGAGGTTAGAAGGAGTGGGTGTTTTAGAGTTACCTGAATGTAGTAGTTTACTGATACTTATCCAGAATTTGTGAGGGTTTTGGCATTGGGTATGTTGGAATTTCCAATAATAATTTCTTTTATCAAGGAATATAAGTTTCTTTGTTGCATTCCTAAGTTGTTTAAAGGTTTGGTGGTCAGCTGGGTTTTTAGTACTACACCATTTGGCCCAGGTTCTATTTCTATGCAACATTTTTTGTTTGGTTTCTTTTGTTAGCCAAGGAGCAGGCTTTGCTTTGGTTTTAATTAATCTAGTAGGGGCATGGAGGTTGAGGATTTGAAGGAATTTGTTGTTAAAGTATGAGACTGCATCGTCTAGAGGTAAGTATTTTATGGGATACCAATTACATGCTTTGAGTTCTAATTGGAAGTTAGTTTGGTTGAAATTGCTTTTGTTCCTGGTAGTTCTAACTTGAGCATTATTGGAGATGGGGATTTTTTGGCTGGTGATAAAGGTGATTAAATGGTCACTGATATTGTCAGGTAGTGTGCCTGTAGTATAAATCATAGAGCTGCTATTGACTAGAATCCAGTCAAGGATGCTTTGTTTGCAGCTGGTTTTGTTAATTCGAGTGGGAACAGTAATGGTTTGATTAAAGCCATAGAGGTTTATGTGAGAAGTGGGTTTTTGGGAGATGCAAGAATTCCAATCAATATTAAAGTCACCTAGAAGTATAGTTTCCTGAGGGAAGAGTTTGAGAGCCAGTGCAGTAAGTTTTCAAGGGTATTAATATTGTTACCTGGGGGATATAACAGCAAATGATATAAATGAATTTGTTAATATTAATTTGTAGTTTGATGATTAAGATTTCACTATTGTTTTGTAAGGGTGGTTTTGTATCTAGTAGGGTAACCAGTAGTTCAGTTTTGTAAAGTATAGCTACACCTCCACCCTTTTTGGTGTGCCAGTCAAGTCTAATGATGTTATATCCTGGAGGTAGTATGTCATTATCCTTGGTATCTGCTTTTAGCCAGGTTTCAGTTAGGCAAAGGATATCAAAGGAATATAGGACAAGGAGGGCATTCATTTGTGTTGTTTTATTGTTTAGGCTGCGAATATTTAGGTGGGCTATTGGGAGAGAGTTCTGATTGGGGGTATGAATTGTAGAATTAGCTTGATTTACTATGAGGATGGCAGGCTGGTGATTATTTGAGCCGGGACTGGGATGAATGTCACCATATAGGAATAATAGCTTCTGGTGACTATGTAGGTATTTGGAAGGTTTGGAAGAAATTGAAAAAGGTTTCTTGTTTAGAAAAAAAATTGACATGAGTTGCTCTGTGGTAATGAGGCATGAGGTATGAAGATGATGAAGTTATACTGATGTGTGGTTTTGAGATATGGAGAGAGTATAAAGTAGTTTGTTTTAGTGCTAGTTGAGATTCAAATAAGTTTGTGTTTTCATAGAAGGTAAGGGAGTAAGCAAAGAGAAGAGTGTTTAGGAGTAGGAAGGAGGAGAGTAGGATGTTATTTTTAGAAATGTGTGGGTTATACATAGTGAGAGAAAGTGTATATTGAGAGACAGTAAATAAATAGGTATAATGAAGGGGAGTAATGGCGAGTAGTTGATTTAAAGGAGGGAGTTATTTAGAAGAAGAACAGATAAGAGTATTACTAAGAGGGCGGAGTTGCAAAATGCCTTAATTAAACGGGTATAGCTATAGGTTGATGGAGTGGGGGTGGGGCTATTGAGCTACAAGTCTAGGACCCCTGGGGTGGGTGGGAATTGGGGGTAGGGTAGGGGGTGGAGTGAGCCCGCAGGGCGAACGGAGCGGGTAGAGCAAAGGAGAAGGAGAGCCAGAAGCTAAAGAAAAAAGAAAACAATCAGTCAGTTCATTTGGGATCACTCTCAGGGTCAGGTAAGCTATCCTAGAGAAGGAAAGTAGTATGATGTAAATAAGGTAGAACAGAGAGACTTAAAGGGAAATTAAGAGGGTGACGACAGAGTTAAAGTATTGGAGAGATAACGATTTGCTAGAAATACGGGGTCAAAGTGGGGAGGGCAGGAGGGGCTAATTGGGTAAAGTAGGGTAAACTAGTAGTAAGATAAGAGAACTGGGTAGGAAAAAAGTTCCTTAATTTTAGAGGGTTTGGGAGAGCAGGGGTTAGGAGAAAGCCTCAGAAGGGAAAAATAACACTACGAAGGAATAGTTACAAGAACCAAGCTTAGGCTGTTTCTCTATGTAAGGGAATTCCAAACAGGGAAAGAAGAGAATCCTATACTGCCTTCTACTGGCCTTGGATAGGAATTACTACCCTAGATTGTAAAGGTACTAGGAAAACGGGCACAGGTTAACAAGGTGGGCAGGAGAAAAATAAGAAAGATAGGACTGTGGCACGCTGCTGGCAGACTCGAGGCAGAGCCCTATCCTAGGACAATAAACCACCATCCAGTGGCTCAATAAAATTCATTAAGTAGACAGGAGCAATAGACAGTACATACATGCAGCAGTCCTTAGGGAGGGTGCTGTATAGGGTTCCATGAAGGAACTGGTATTCCACTTTAGCTTGAGGAGCTTCAAAGGAGGGTAGTCTGCTAGGCAGGTGGTCGCAACTGGAGAGGACTAGGAAATAGTACAGTGGACGAGATGCAGCAGTCCTTAGGGAGGGTGCTGTATAGGGTTCCGTGAAGGAACTGGTATTCCACTTTAGCTTGAGGAGCATCAATGGAGGGTAGTCTGCTAGGCAGGTGGTCGCAACTGGAGAGGACTAGGAAATAGTACAGTGGACGAGATGCAGCAGTCCTTAGGGAGGGTGCTGTATAGGGTTCCGTGAAGAAACTGGTATTCCACTTTAGCTTGAGGAGCTTCAAAGGAGGGTAGTCCGCTAGGCAGGTGGTCGCAACTGGAGAGGACTAGGAAATAGTACAGTGGACAAGCTACGGCCAGGCCAGCGGCATGCAAGACGGGTAGATAGCCTATGTGTGTGTGTGTGTGTGTGTGTGTGTGTGTGTGTGTGTGTGTGTGTGTGTGTGTGTGTGTGTGAGTGTATAGATATATATCCACAGACATAAAATAAAGAAATATATATATATATATATATATATATATATATATATATACATACATACTGTAAGAATGAATGCTAAAAGAATAAAGCATACACAAGGGATGTGAAGGGAATCTAGAGCAACTAAGGTATCATATAGTGCTTGCAGTGTATGTCAGATAAAGCTGCCCAAGAGTGAGTAGAGCACCGCTATTCACACCAGAGGCAGGGTTATACCAGTGACCATAATATCGTTGAACTGCTATGTCAACATTACACACAGACGGAATATAGTTCATGTTGTGATCACCTACACTTGTAACCCGCAAATGGCTGTAATCCATATCACCAGGAAAGGCACGTATGTGAAAATATAAATGGCGGGAGACGCTGAGAATACACAAGGTGGTACAAAATGTGTGTAGGGCCCCAAACGCTCTGGAGAGGGCAATGTATAAAGGTGTGTCATGGCTGCAATATCAGATGGACAATGGCTGTTACACATGGAAACTCAACACAGGTGGGGGGCAGAAACTATGGCTATGCGAATATGGATACAGGAGTGCCAGGGTTGGTTGCGCCAGTTCCAATGGAGCAGCCCGTGTAGGTCAGCTAGTATGTAATAGGTATATATGCATATGCACATGCAGACATCAGTATGTTGAAGTACATTCTCTGTAACACATGCACTCCATTTATTGACATAAATAATATGAATGTGCACAGAAACAAATACAGTAGCAGGAATAATAGGCTGTGCTGATGAGGAACAGGTCAAATGACACTGTATCACATCACAATTATCATCAGTACTCCATATATGAACAAATTGCGACATCTGTCCACTGTATAACGTGCTAAATACCGATTACAAGTTAACCGGAGTGAAGCGCCAGTGTCATAATGACTAAGGCAATAGTATGCTGTTGAAGCAGAGATGAAACCCAATACACATGTGTAAGTGCGTATGCCCGGGAAATGTATTGGTCAATGGACACACAGATGTGTGTATATATATGTATATGTATATATATATATATATATATATATATATATATATATATATATATATATATATATATATATATATATATCTACATATACAAAAAAAAATATATATATATATATATATATATATATATATATATATATATATATATATATATATATATATATATATATATATATATATATATATACATACAACATATATAGATATATACATATACACACACAAAAAATATATATATACAACATATATATATATATATATATATATATATATATATAGATATATATATATATATATATGTAGTTACTGTAGATATAACATGTACATACCTAGGTTACGGTACAGCAGTTACGGGTAACATATGTTCAGACCAGGCATATGTTAGTGGGAGGTCCAATCAACTAACATCTACCTCCCACACCACCCCAGCTAGGCTGGTGAGACATACAGACATGCAAGAAAGGTAAATACACCGCTGCTTTCCAGACCACCGCAGGAAAGTACCAGTGGGAGAGATCTGCAAGGTCTACACTTTAAACATGGATCATGAGGTCCATTGTGGGACACCAAAAATTACTCTGTTAGGCAACCTGTAATGATTGACATGACTAGGATGTAGCCATACAATGAACAGTAGGTTGTGCAAGTCTGATAACAAGTGGTTTGACAAAACGTACGACATGTGTCCTGAGACGGGGAGAGTGGGCAATGTGTAGGGGTGTGTTCATACCCCAGCTTTGCTCACAGTAAGTATGTCTCATGAGTGCTGTAGAGGGGTGTCAGGTAGTTGAATCATGGGTATGCAATAATGGGCCTAAGTGTGCAGGTGTTGGTTGGCAGAGATGTATTAGGCCCGCCCAGTGGAAGTAATTAATATTCCTATGTGGGCACTGCAGACACTCATACCTCCCAAACCTGAAGAGCATATCTATTGGATAGTCCGTAAACCATTGGGGGAACACATAGGGAATATATCAGTGCCCTGTACCCAATTATCATGGACGTCCGTGATTATGAATCAGAATCTAACACAGTCCTAACTAAACCCTTCCAGAACTAGTGATATTAGGTGGACAGGTGGCGGAATACACGTAATGACTAATGACAACATGTATGAATCATAAAAAGCATGTACCTCAACAAATGTGAATGAATACACATGCCGTGACTGTCAATGTGTCAGGTTAATAGAGCCAATCATCTAAATGTGAACCTGAGGGTGTTATGCAGTGTCCCTGATACAGTGTTCATTCTCCCCCATTCGTATGTGACATCTGCACATATTCCGCAGACCACCTTAGGTAGATGATAGCATAATAGTTTGGGGTTACCACCTGTTCGCCTTTGTGAGGGACACTCCACTCTGGGCAGTTGTGTCCTACAAAATGAATTTTATGGCACATGGCCTGTGATTTCGGGAAAAGAGTCCATATATTGTCTGTAGTGGTTGCATAAAACGATTTTGTTGCATCTGAAACACCTAGATGTTATAGGAAACAGTATTAGCAACTATAATGCTACAAGAATAACCTTAACTTATGCAAAACGGTGACGTAGTCAATTTTCTCCTTGCTGTGGGTATGTGTTGCCTTGCCAAATCTGACATCTTTACATATAGGTCCTATAGGGCTGCCACCTTTCCAAATGGCCAAAGTGAGACCTGCTCCATAGAAATGTCAGACGTACCAGGTCAGAACATACCTACAGCCATGCATAGTACAGAAATATACATATTAGCACAAATCAAAGCTTAGTCTAGCAGCAGTCAAGTTACTTATGCTACTTTACATAACATATTAAAGTGTCATTAATACAGTAACCATTACATGCAACTATTAGAGAAACGTAGGATATAATATTGTCCTGTAATCAGGACATTTGTTATGCCTATATTATTCTCACATGACACATGCCTAATGAGGGACTGTCCCATGCAAAGTGGGAAAGGTGTTAATCCTAAAGTCTCAATTTGGCCAATTTAAAAGGTGGAAAACCTACAATATGTATGCGGTAGCATGACCCGGCAGAAAGATGTGTTTCCCAAAACACATTTACTTGTCTGCATTGAAGAGTATTGGTTCCCATGTATCAGCTAGATGGGAGCAGATTGTATGAGGAACACGCATATACTAGGATTATGTCACTGGACAGGCCACTGATTCTGTACAGTCTAATGCCATGCTGTCGCATAATGGTCAGTCATACCCGATACTGTAATCATGTAGTCCGATGTAATAGGCATCATAAGGGATCATGCCCACCCAGCGTGAGTGACAAATGCAAGCACCAATGTCGGTGCACGTGCAAGTGAGGGAGCGAGCGGGTGTAAGCGTGTTTGTCTACCAGTATGTGAGTATTGCACTGTTAAAGAAATGTGGAGTCTAAACAAGTATAAGGAGCTGTAACCAGAGGTCAGCAGTGCTTAACACCATGCAAACCCATGCACAACCGCTCCCAACTGCTGCAATGTGCCTTACCCACTCCGTATCCAAAAGCCTTGTTCTGGCCGCAAACAAAAAACTGTCCTTTGCAAGTGTTGGTAGCAACACCCTGCTCACACAGCCCCTCTGAATTACCAATACACCATGGCATATATACAGACAATAGCAGTACCACACACATACCATACAGCACAGTCATCCAACAGTATAGCAATGTACTGGCAGATATGTCCGGACCACTGGTGTTTGCAGACCTGGCCGTCTTGTGTTTAAGTGTATGAGCATGCCCAGTATGACCATTACGCATGTTGTTGACTGACATTACCATCATACCTTCATGTGTTTGAGCATGCCCAGTATGGTCAACTGGATCGCATGTGTTACATGTCCAGGTAGTCAGTATTGTGGTGCCGACCGCTGCGTTGTACACTGATAGGTGACATGCTGTGTACATGTGACATGTGTACATTGGAAGGGGGACACAGCTGACAGTTGTACACTTTTGCTACTACTGTACTGGTATGCCAGGTACTCCATTTCAGTGTGTGGACCTACCTAATGTGCTGGCTAGAGGCATACCAGTGTACTTCAGATCCTAGCTTTAATTACCAGCATATTGGTTTCAGATGTCCTAGCCTTCACAACCTACATCCAACTGCCTGGCCTGCTGTAGTCTGTCTGTGTGTGTCTGTTGGGGGTTGGAGTCATCCATTGGGCATATCCAGAGGCCATTGTATAGCATTTGTCTGTATTGGTCTACACCTGTCCAGCTGTTTGAGACTTGTGTGGGCTGTATGGACACACATGATGTTCAGCCCATAACCTGCAGTGGGTTAGGACACCATGTGTACTACTGGCTACTATTGTGACCCCGGTATGTGCTACAGATGTCATGGTGCCACTATGGACGCGTACTGTCAGCTGCCCTAACATTCGGCCAACAAATTCCCTTGCATGCTCACATCCATACCATAGCCACAGGTAAAAACACATTCTAATACAACTGCCAATTGGTAGGTTGATTGACTTACCTTGGGGGTGTGCCAGACCTGAGGATGGTGCTGGAGGGCTGCCTATGTCGTATGCACACAGTGCACTTCCTATAAATGGCTGAGCACAGGTAGTGTCATGTTTGGCATCCCTTTTACTGTCTGTGCAAGCCAGAGAGGGTGAAATTCCCTGGGTATGTACTGTGTCGGTGCATATGCCATGCGTTGCCTCTTTGCCAAGGGCAGGTCATACTGTGCATGCCTCCTTTCACCTACTGGGTCCAGCTCAGGTAGTTCATCCTCTGAGTCACACTGTACCTGTACAGGCCTTGGCATTGGTAGGGGGCTATGTGGCCCTGCCCCATGCTGTTCCTGCTGCAACTGTTTCTGCAGGATCATATTGTGTAGCACAGCACATACCATAACAATTTGGGTGCATGTAGCTGGTGAATACTGCAAGGCTCCACCGGATATGTCCAGACACCGGAACCGTGACCTGAGCATCCCAAACACATACTTAATTATATGCCTTGCCTGTGCGTGTGCCTCATTATAGCGTAGTTGTTCAGGTGTGTGTGCATTGCTGATGGGTGTCATCAGCCATGGCTCCAGTGGTTACCCAGCATCCCCCACTAGGTGACTGGTACAGGCCTTGGCATTGGTAGGGGGCTATGTGGCCCTGCCCCATGCTGTTCCTGCTGCAACTGTTTCTGCAGGATCATATTGTGTAGCATAGCACATACCATAACAATTTGGGTGCATGTAGCTGGTGAATACTGCAAGGCTCCACCGGATATGTCCAGACACCGGAACCGTGACCTGAGCATCCCAAACACATACTTAATTATATGCCTTGCCTGTGCGTGTGCCTCATTATAGCGTAGTTGTTCAGGTGTGTGTGCATTGCTGATGGGTGTCATCAGCCATGGCTCCAGTGGTTACCCAGCATCCCCCACTAGGTGACTGTAGGGGATGTCCATATTGGCAAAGGTGTGGTACAGCTGCGTCAGATGCCATATATCGGAATCATCATAGCTTCCAGGGCAGCCAGCACACACATTCAGTATAATGCCCTGGCCATCGCATACGACCTAGCAGTTGATGGAGGGGATGCCTCTGCAATTAATGTAGGCCCTACCCCACTCACCAAGTGGTGCTTTGATCTGTACGTACATGCAGGCTATAGCACCCACTACCCCAGGGTAGTCTGCCATTTGGTGGAAGAGATGCATATTGCTGGTCAACACCTCACGTGTGTTGAGGACATGTACGTGCTCACTGGCATGTGGTGACATGGCATCTAGGAACTGGGGCAATACTCTGGATGCAGATGCCTGTGAGATCCCCATGATATCCCCAGTTGTGCTTTGGGAGGTACCAGTGGCTAGTATATGTAGGCCTACACATACCTTGGTATCCACTGGGATGGGTTTCCCTTGGCCTGTTCGATGTGTCAGGTGAGTCGGGCACAGCTCATCAATCTGCTGTAGGAGGTCCCATAGCGCTCCACTATCTCCAGCTCATGTAGCCCCTGGTAGGTTACCCTGGGTCTGTAAAGTCTTCTTTGTCTCCTCACTGAGGGTTGTTCTGCAGCATTCACATCCTTACCACCCTCAGACTCCTGCACATGTTGGTAATTATCACCTGTTTGCCCAGCTTGTTCACCTTGACTACTCCACTACTGCTGTTGTCCCTCCCAATTACACTAGGCAGGTACAGACACAGCCCTAGCTTAGTGGTGCTAAGGCAGGAGCAATCCTGAGACACAGGGCTCCAATGTACGTACAGTATGTCTGACACCCCCCCATGCTTTCACCTATATTCGAGTCCTGCACCTGGCTATCTATACACACAATCTCTTGGGATCTGCATCACACCCTGAGGATAAACGGGATTCACTATTTTCAATCTCATTTGCATAGTATTGTCTTCTAATGCATAGTTATATGACCCATACTGAGCCTCCAAAATAACCACTGCTTACTGTTGTGCAGATCCACACACAACTGGTTAAAGGTGCCTTGCTATCACCGTATTCAATGTCCCTTGTTCTTCCCAGCAACAAAATAACTGGCCTCTACACGACTTTAACCCGGGACCCTGCACACCACAGATGATGTGTTTTACCATTAAGCCATGGCAGATATACATACATCCTAGGTGATCACGTATATGTATATATATATATATATATATATATATATATATATATATATATATATACATATATATATATATATATATATATATAGGGAGAGAGAGAATATATACACACATATATATATATATATATATATATATATATATATATATATATATATATATATATATATATATATATATATATATATATATATATATATATATATATATATATATATATAGAATATATACATATATATATATATATATATATATATATATATATATATATATATATATATATATATATATATATATATATATATATATATATATATATATATATATATATATATATATATATATATATATATATATATATATATATATATATATATATATATATATATATATATATACATATATATATATATATATATATATATATATATATATATATATACACACACACACACACACACACACACACACACACATACGTAGATATAGATTATATATCACAACAGCGGACCACATGACACCAAAGCATTAGACAAAAATGAAAAGGAAACCAGATGTGTATCCTGCATTATGTACTGGTGTTACTATCAAGGCAAGTGTGTTTTGTTGCTTCACACGGGTCAGACTGTATTAAAGGTAAGAGTAGGGCTGCTGACATTTAGAAACAATCCAGAGGACTACGAGATGCAAAACCCAGCAGGTAGATCAACAGGAAATCCAATGGTGGAAAAGCAAACAACCGACTCCACGGCAATATAAACCACAAATAGTTTATTTCGACATCAGGTTACAAACAACAAAAGGAAGGATTGAGCGCTTTCGTCTCCACCCTGGTGACCTCTTCAGAATCAATTAAAACAGGAAAAAGATGCCACGTGGCATCTTTTTCCTGTTTTATTTGATTCTGAAGAGGTCTCCAGGGTGAGACCAACAACTCTTCCTTTGTTGTTTGTAACCTGATGTCGAAATAAACTATTTGTGGTTTATATTGCCGTGGAGTCGGTTGTTTGCTTTTCCACCGGCTGCTGACATTTACTCACCAGACCTATTGGCGAATGTATGTGTATGTCTTGCTAACCCATTCTCTTGGGCGATTGTGACATTTGTGGACATTATATAGGAAAACAAAATAACACGCTCAACACATCCTGAAGCTAGCCACTCACAGATACCAATGCATAGGATATGACTACCAAACACACACACCTGTCATGCCTTGGAATTGAACACCTACCTGGTTTATTTTATCACACTACAGCATTACGCAGTTACAGAACATGCTACAGAGATTACTGGATCACAGCACTCCCAGAGGCATACTTCTAGGTGGGTGACATCATCAGCAATGGAAAAGATGCCAATAGAGATTGTATGGAGAGTGAGCAGTCTAAAAGCATTACTCTGTCCTCAGGCAGATGGAAACACACACACACAATTGGCAGGGCTGGGATTAGAACATAGACCTAACTACCTTATCACACATAAGCATTACGCAGTTACAGAACGTGCTACTGAGATTACTGGATCACAGCACTTTCAGAGGCATACTTCTAGGTGGGTGACATCATCAGCAAAGGAAAAGATGCCGATAGGGATTGTATGGAGAGTGAGCAGTCTAAAAGCATTACTTTGTCCCCAGGCAGATGGAAACCCACACACATAATTGGCAGGGCTGGGATTAGAACATAGACTTAGTTACCGTATCACACTACTGCATTATGCAGTTACAGAATGCACTACCGTGATTACTGGATTGCAGCACTCCCACAGGCATACTTCTAGGTGGGTGACATCATCAGCAATGGAAAAGAAACCGATAGGGATTGTATGGAGAGTGAGCAGTCTAAAAGTATTACTCTGTCCCCAGGCAGATGGAAACACACACACACAATTGGCAGGGCTGGGATTAGAACTTAAACCTAACTACCTTAGCACACTACAGCATTATGCAGTTACAGAACGTGCTACCGAGATTACTGGATCGCAACATTCCCAGAGGCATACTTCTAGGTGGGTGACATCATCAACAATGGAACAGATGCTGATAGGAATTGTATGGAGTGTGAGCAGTCTAAAAGCATATTAATGTCCCAAGGCAGATGGAGACAAACACACGCCAGTGGTGTGAGCAGGACAACTGCCTATCTATGGACCACTATTACAACACTACATAGATATGAGACGCGCCACAGACACTACACCTTTCAAGACAGTCAATATGACCTTCTAGGAATGCAGACATTGACATGGATGCTGGCAGTTACGGTGTACATACCTGTGAACCAGTGTGTTCAATGTAGGAACCCATCCTGACGTGGAGTATGGCCATCTGTTGCCTGGATGACCACTATCACTATGCAGGATTACAATGGTCATGCCCATACACATAGAGGCGCATAATTGACATAAGGTGTCACTGGGCATGCTCACACACTAAGTAGCACACGTCCGTTTGGAATGCACTATGTGTCCATCTACACAATGGCGTACTGGGCATGCTCACACACTTAGTAGTGAAGATCCGTCTTGTATGCACTCTGATTCTAAACACGGAAGGGCACAGTGTGTCGATAGTCATCATTGTTAGCATGAATGCTGCACTACATATATCTGACACCGGTCTTCTACACAATGTCTGCTGCTGCCCATCACCTTAGCTGTACCAATCTAAACCTGGCACACTAATACCACACTTGGTGATGTCCTGCTAGGAGTGGCTACTTTGCCCATATAGTACCATTTATAGACGAATGTCCTGAGACCAAGTAAACACCCTGAAACCTAGAGGACAACTGCATTGTATGTGTATGCTAAACAGTGCTAGATGTATAGCATTCATAATCACAGCTGCCAATCTAGATCCAACAATGGGGAATACTGACATCTGTGCAGTGAGGAACACCTGGCATAAGGCTCAGTTGTGCACAATAGCACTACCACTGTATACCTCAGATACAGACATGTGGGCCATAACACCGTTACAGACTGCTCCAGGTGGTAGTGTCCCCACGTACATGAAGGCCACTCACATGTACTGACCAGTACACTCTCAAAAGCCATCACAGATGTATCAGATGCAGATCACAGTGTCAAAAGCCGCATTCTAGGATGTAGCCCTCAGACATCACCATGTTCTTGGACCAGCAACATACATCCATACATGTGGCAGAACATACATTAGTAACACCATGTTACTCATGACCAGTGGACTGTACCTAGCTCTACAGCAACTGTGCAGACTACCCAAGTACTGACACAATTCCATCATGTGTTATGCAATGCAATGCAATGATACCACTGTTCATAACCAGGTCGGCTGTACACATAACAGGGGCCCTGGGTCATATACAGCTGTAACAGATAACTGTTGCTGTACACCAGTAAACACACTCATGTTTGGATATGACATACATGTACCTGCCATGGATATGTACATGCCCCACACACACACAACACATATGTACATAGCATAGCTGTTGCTGTCCTTCGTGCAGACAAGTGGCTACAGCAATTACACACATGCACATGGAAGGTAGGTCCATGGTTGTTGAATGCTAACAGTACATAAGGTATGATAGCAATGTTGACTGAGTTAACATTCCCTCTGTACTGGTTACCCATGACAACTATCATATCATACAATAGTCCATGTGTCATGTATGTCAACACACATGTCCACCAATTGCAATGCCTACAAACATGGCTAAATGACAGGAATGTAGGACCTACACACATGTACATGTAGTGGTGTGCATTCAGCTACCATGTGTGTGCAGTAGCTGATGTTTGCAGTTGATCTGTGTCTTACTACAACATGCAGTTGCAATGCAGCCCCATCATTGACACCTGTATATGGTGAAATACTGACAGTACGGTAAGATGTACATCAGGTATGGATGGATGTGTGTACATAAAGTGGTGGGCCAACTTTGCAGATGGATGTTTGCTGAAGACAGCTCACAGGTGTGTCACAAGCCACCCTACCATAGCATGTGCAAACACTAAGCTATGTTTCTGTTAATTGAAGGTGAAGACATACAACCTACACAGCGGTTAGGGTGTCACTGACTGTAAATCACTTGACGCATGTAACACTTAAGACCTCCCATGTGCACATATCAGCACAATTGCCAAAGGTAGCAATGGTACACATTGTAATGCGGGCAATACTGCTGCAAGTCTGTCATATGTATCATAAGATAGCAGGTGTTTTATTCACAGTACTGCCATGTGTGTTTGCTTGTGTGTCCATATATGCCATGTTTGGTGGGGAATACATCCCAATTGTTACACACCCCTGTACACTGTTGTAGAGATCTGTACATACTGCAGTGTAGAAAGCAAGACATAGGCAGGGGTGGTGTGTGTATCACACACATGTTAGCTATCTGTATGTGTATGGCATAGGTGAATTCAATTGTGGACTCCACTGCGTGTGTGTGTGTGTGTGTGTATATGTATGTATGGCTGTCTGGTCCATGGAATGAGGATGTATGCTACCATAGTGAACAGATAGGACCCCTAACCCATCCAGGTGATGCAATATACTACCCTGTTGATGCCGTCGTTCTTAGGCATTACTGACTACCTGTACATGTTCATTCTCTGTGTTGCGTCATGTGGGTGCACAGTACTGTAATGGTGATTACCACATAGGCAGGGGTCCTCACCTCAACACTATCAAGTGTGTGTGTGTGTGTGTGTGTGTGTGTGTGTGTGTGTGTTACAGTGTCGTTGACCCCATGAGTGTGAGCATCTGAATACATGTGTGCGAATACCTGTATGTGTGTGTGTGTGTGTGTGTGTGTGTGTGTGTGTGTGTGTGTGTGTGTGTGTGTGTGTAGTTGTGTGTTCTCATCCTGTAATGTGAATGTATATTACTGCTACACAGTGAGGCCTCATGCTATCAACTGAACTCTACCCTTGACATCAGCTAGACCGCTATGTAAACTCCCCGCACCATGTAACTGTACCTGTGATGTCACCCGGTATGGATGTCACGTCTCTAGCCACTGTAGCTTAGTACACAGCTCACATGCTCCTGGATTAGTAGATGTGTAGACATCTTTGGAATTTCAGCCTTTCTAACTGTGAGGTTGAAGCTATGTATAGCATGCTGGTATTGCCATACATGCCTGTGAGTAGTCCATATTTACACATGGGAAACTGCAAACACTGGTACTTAATGGCACATGCAATTAGACCTTAAGGAGGGAAGCAGGGCATCATTACCAACATGCTGTTACTGTTGTTACCAAGACACATGAAACAATGCATGCTAAACCTGTACTACATGGTATGTCTGCTGCGTGTCAACAGTACACAACAATTGTAATATACACTTATCTCGCTATTCTGTTCACCATGTGCATCAGACCATATGAGCATGTCCCTGCACCGATGGTGTGGATGACAGTGATGCGGCACAGCCATCATCATATGCACAGGGTGATCATGTTTGCCAGGGGCCTAGGCTGCAACAGTGGATGACATCATGTGTGTGGGTTAGGGCCTGTGATCTAATTGGCCATGTGTGGTTGTTATGCATGTGAGTGTTGCGGTGCCCTACAGATGTTTCTGGTGTGTGTGTGTATGTGTGCACACAGTTCTGCCATGTGTCCAGCCTACACAGGGGTATTATTGACAGCTCCAGACTGTACAGACCAGGATTTACAGCTCACAGTGTCCGGCCACAGCCATGTGACATGTGCCTGCCAGGGGTTGCACGGGCACTACCAGACAGAGGTACAAATTGGGTACTGTCCAATGACACATGTCCATCGGAACTGTGTCCCCTTTGGGACCATCGAGGGCCATGTCCACGTGGCCTGCTGTGTCCTGCTGTGGACAGTGCAGCACCAGCTGCATTGCTGCTGCTACCAGCACTATGGGAGCAGGCATGTGAGGTAGCTCGTTCATGTAGACCTGCACCAGGTGGTGTAGCTGGCCTACATCCACGTGCCCTATGCCTCACTCCTACCAGATGTTCCAGCACAGACAGCTCACGCTCGTGGATTGTCATGCCACAGTCAAGGATTCCAACCATGTCACCCAATCATCTGTCCAAAACTTCAGCAATCTGCTGTTGAGCATTAGCCATTGCCTGGATGTTGCCATTTAAAGAATGGATAACAGCCCTCTGAAGCCTCTGCCCTTCTCTGATCTGCCATTCAGCACGTGCCTGTGCCATCATTACAGTCTGAAATATGCATCTGGTGACACCAGCTGCTTCACTCTGTCCTGCATGTGCATGTCAGCCAGAGGTCCTCCTACAAGCAGCACTGGCCATATGCCTGTGTGGCACATCTGCAGTCATTTGACTGACACCATGGTGTGAATATACACCTTCCGTAGCCACCACACGTTCCTGTTCCAAGCTAACACACGCTAACTGTCCTTCCTCTATGGCCACTGGTGATGGGGTATGTGTTGGCATGAGAACTGCTTGCGGGGAAGACGGGGATATAGGTGGAATGGCAACCAATGGCACAGATTCAGCCCCTGACATCCCTGCCTGTACCGCAAACATATGTTCATCATCACTGCTAGAGTCTGTGGGGACACTAACATCAGATGGACCGCAGGAGCGTAATGCACCTACATCACCTGTGAAGGCAAACAAAGACTCTACATTACAATAGAGACACACAGATGCACAAACAGACGCACAGACAGACAGACACACACACACAGACACACACACACCATGCATGTGATTTGACAGAAGGCATGCAACATGCATGTGATACAGCAGATGGCATGCAGCTCAGACATTAATAGTGGTAGTTATCATACATCCCTTGGTTGCACACAACAGCAAGAATGTGTCATAGCAGAAGCCATGCATTTAACACAATCATGGTAGTAAGCATGCATTCCTGTGTTACACCATGTGGACCAGCACAAGTTAACAGTACACATGGCTGATGTGAGGCATATGACCTTGACATTAACATGTAGTACGACATGTAATCTGCTGACGTGTGCATTGACATGCATACATGTTTGACACAATGGTGTCCTGACACATGTACAGTGGTGTAATGGTGTCACATTGCAGTGTTTTCTGTACACTCTACAGATAGAATGCACTTTTAGCAGATGTGCATGACCATTGAAGAGTATTATGAGGCATCTATATTGCTATACAGTGTGAAGCACAGACACAGTGCCATTGCATGGAATCATGAGGCATCTCTATTGCTATACAGTGTGGATTGCACACACAGTGCATAGCCATGACTGTGTGCATGCACAATACATATATACTGTGGATTGTGACCCACGTCACTGAGGTGTATACACACTAAACCATGATGTGTCATGTGTAACAGGTCACCGAAGGACATACGGATGACACCCCTGCACAATTGCTAACATTTCTTAGCTGCCTGGCAACCATGTCCACACATGGCAGACTTGTCAAATACACCATGTCCCACATGACATTTGTGTACCATACACATGAGGTGCACGGCTGACAGTGATGTCCAACAGCAGCAAGGGAAATGTACTGTATTTGTGGCCTGATGTGGTGTCTGTGTATGTATGTGGATGCTGTACAGGTGACTACTGTCATGCTGTGACACAGTCATGATGTTCAACACATCTTATGTGGTCAAATTAAGTGACGCCTCCACAAGCTGTGCACAGGCTTGTAGGATGTCCAGTGTTCCACATCTGCTATATAACCATTCAACAAAGGCTATAGTTGGACCATGTGTAGCCAAAGTACAACAGGGTGTACACACAAACACATCACATCTACTGGGTGATATGTCTCTGGCCATCCTCCATGGTCATGTGTGAACATGTGTTGGCCAAATGTTTGTGATGGCCATCTATCTCACATGTCTGTGTTGTCCCATATGACATACACCCATAGATGTCAGATACTCCACTGTCCACAGTGTTATGCAGACAAAGAGTTGTATGTTTGGTATGTGGGGTATGTTTTATGGGATAGTGAGACAATGTTGCAGCCGGAACACTACATGTCATGGACATATCAGATGGCACATCACAATGTGCACATTCATTGCAGGGGCATATTCCACAATGGTGAATCCCGTGGGCTGCCCATACTCCAGCTCACTGTGTAGTACTGTTTGTGTACCCCACATGTGTTGTTCAGATGTATAGTACATATTCCTACATTGAATAACACCTCCACCATTGTATGCACAGCTGTCCACACATCTAGCAATGACAGTTTCTGTGGTTTCATGTCGGTGTTTCATTTAGTTTGTATGCATTGCACATGGGTAACCAGTGTGATTGATTAAAGATGCGACCTGTATATCGTGACCGGACCATACATTACGTGTACATGTGTTAACTGGCCACATGGCGAATAGATCTGTGCATTAACAGGCCTGATACTTATAACTGTCTCACCTACAAAGGCCTGCTGTCTCTGCGGCATGCCAGAGGTACCTATATAGGGGTGACACAGCAGTATGATCATTATCCATGACTGTATGACAGCTACAGGGTGCAATGTGCATGTTGACACATTCGCCAGTACAATAGGATATACTATGGAGTATGCACATGTGTGCATACACAGGGTAGTGAAACACAAAAAACAAGTCAGCAGCACCAAGACCCACCACAGGAAATATCAGGAATCCAACAAATGTAAAATAAAACAATTTATTGAAGCGCTTTTCGTTGCTTGTAATGTGGCAACTTCTTCAGAAAAAATACACAAATTTACCTTTAAAGCTTACTTTTAGAGGAACATGAGCTTGAATGGCAAATCCGTTTGAATGCATTTGTTGTACCAGGCTTAAATGATGCTTGTAACATTGCCTGTCTTCTGAAACTAAGAAGTTGGAGACAGTAACTAGTATTTTGCTTGAATATAATTCTATTTATTTTAGCTCTGCAATATTTTAGAGAAATATACCCAGTTGATTATTCCGTAATTTTGTAGTTTAGTCTAACTTTGTTATTGTTTGAGTCTAGAAGTTTAATGCCTTCTGTATAACTATTTATAACAGTTTTGATGACAGTTTTAATCTAACAAACTTGCATTTTTTGTATTTAGGTTTTATGAACATATGTGTTTTTTAGCAAATGTTTCTTTAAGAACTTGACTTACTGGAGGTGTGGTCATCACATGACTTGTCTCAATTACTTATAAACTACTGTTTGAAACTGTGTATTTTTTCTGAAGAAGTTGCCACATTACAAGCTATGAAAAGTGCTTCAATAAATTGTTTTATTTTACATTTTTTGGATTCCTGATATTTCCTATGGTGGGTCTTGGTGCTGCTGACTTGGTTTTTGTGTTTCAGTAGTTTGTTGGCTTCTTTTCCCTGGTTTACCTGTGGTATGGCATCTGGAACCAGCAGCAACCCAAGTAGTCCCACACTTTTCGGTTCACAGCTGCAGACTGAATTGGAGAGTCTTATTCAGTTAATTAATGCGATGGGCCAAGGTATGGACGGCCTTTCTGCTCAATTAGAGAAGGTAGATACTGCTTTATCTCAACAACAACATTCTTTTCAGAACGTGGTTCCACAAATACTGGTGAGTGGCACTCCTATTAGTAACTTGAGATCTACTCCACCGAACAGAGTTGAAGTCAGTATTGGCGCAACTTGTGGGGATAACACATGAAGCTGAGTCCCAACCGAAGCCCGCCAAACGGGGAATATGGATGAACCTGTCCTTAATACATCCAGTGACAACAATGGAAGGCTTATTGGAGCTCCTGATTTTAACGAGTGTATTAAAGACACTTCCACACTTTGTTTCAAGACACGGTCTGACCAGGAGCAACCGGCCGAGACTAACAACGGACAACAGGTTGGTGCTATTGGCTTAAATGAGAAGCTTAAAATCCTTGATGTAAAGTTATTAAAACTTAAAAAATTACAACTTGAAGTGATGTATTTTAAGGAGTGCTTGGAGCAATACATAGTTCCGAAAGGGCTTCGTGTCCATCGGTGCCCAACTGGTTTAATCCCGGATTCATTGTTTCATTTAGAATTAAATTCCTTGTTTGACCAACAAGGCTTTGACCTTATGCGACTTATGATCAAACACTACCAGTTATAGATAGATGCCTTGTCCTGTGAGGTTTCAGTGTTGAACAATGACATAGTATCGGACTGTGAATTTTTCAGATACAGGTATGACTATGACCGTTCTTTCTCTAGTATTAATCAGTTGCTGGACAGACTAAAGAGCAATAAGGTCAAAAAAATGAAAAGGGACAGGCTTGCTTATGGCAATGGGTCGGCCTATCCAAAACCATCTTCAGCTCAAATTTCTAGTGCAATGAAACCCTTTATTGCTGTACAGCAATCCAACAACGTTGTGCAATCTGATGACAATAACCAAATTGTCATTAGATGTAGTGAACAGATTCACAACAATAACAGCAACAACTGTGATTATAACCAACAACAAGTGACTGACAATACCAACGTCCCTGTTAACAATTGTGTAAATTTTCTGAAAGACAACCCTACAGGAACAATTCCGAAGAACAAATCATTCCAACGGAACCAGAAGAACAATTGAAGCAATTTCAAATGCAGGAAGTAATAACTAATAACTATCCTCGTTTGAACAATTCTACTAACAGTTATAATTTTTCATCATTTTCTATCGACTTGCCTTTGGTGAATTTATTAGCTAAAGGTAGTACATTTGTACCTGACAAACCATTTAACTTAGTTAAAACTGTCACAGATCTTAAACTGTATGTGAGAAAGTTAAACTTTAATTTATTATTTGGTGACAGTAACTCTGGTGACCATGAGTTAAGGGTGGCTAGTACTTACAATCCCCCACTACATCCTTCCCTGAAGATGTTTGAACAAGTATGCTAACTGGATTTTCGATTCCTTTCGAATCCTCATTCTTGTCCATCAAAAAGACTAAGTAATGTGAGTCAAAAGGAAAGTGTATTACTGCAATCCATGAGGAATGCTAATGTCAGGGTGGTTAAACCAGATAAAGGTGGGGGATTAGTAGTCTTTGATCAACATGACTACACAGTGAGAATGAGGCACCTGTTAGACACAGAGGCTTACTCTAAAGCCTCCTTGAGTGAGGTCAACACTGCATACAAATGGATAAGAGGCTATTTCAATGACTTCTTCATTGATGCCATCATTGATATTGATGCGTTTAATTTCATCTCCCTTCCTTGGCCAAAAATCCCAATTATGTTTGGGATACCAAAAATCCACAAGGATGTGGAACCCCCCCCCCCCCATGAGACCATTAATAGATGGGAGGGGTTCATTAACTTACCCTTGTGCAAAGGTAGTGGACAACATTTTGAAAAAAATACTTAGTGTCAGAACCCCAAGTATGCAAAGACTCATGGACCTTCCTAGAGAATATTAACAACTTGGAATTTAACCCCAAGCACAATTTCTTAACTATCGATGTTAAGGATTTGTATACATCTATTCCACATTTAGAGGGCATAGAATGGGTGAGTCTTTTGCTTAAATCTAAGAAAGCTCCTTCACACAAAATTAGTTTAGTGGAGTCTTTATTAGACATCATTCTTACTAATAATTACTTTTTATTCGACAAGGATTTTTATTTACAGAAACGAGGGGTCGCTATGGGGTTGCCCTGTGGTGCCAGCTTTGCCAACTTGGTGATGACGTATTGGGAAAGAACTTTTGTTTTCAAAGCTGAGCACTTCAGGGCGAACCTCGTTTACTACACCCATTTCTTGGATGACATCTTCGTGTTATTTAATGGAGATGGAATTCAGGCTGAGCTTTTTATTTCATTTCTGAATTCTACAACTGACTTCCTTGTATTTACATCAACATTTCATACAGCCACGATTGACTATTTAGATGTGAAACTTTCAAAAGATAAAGTCAATAGGGGGTATGTATCACAGATTTTAAGAAAACTCACGTACTGTAACTCATTCCTACACTTTTCTAGCTGCCATCCGTTCCACCAGAAGCGGTCCATTATAAAATGCCAATTGATAAGGGCAGCTAGAATGACCACATTTGAGCTCGATTTCCATCAAGAGTTTGATTTACTTAGGAAGATGTTTGAAAAGCATGGGTATCCTAGCGACCTTATTGGAACTTTACTCAGTGAAGTTTCTGACAAAAGAAGACTTGGAATCGTCTCTCCCATCCTTGAGCTAAATAGTTTAGAACAGGACAGTCTTGTTCCTCACACGGTGGATTGTCAAAACAGTGTATTTGTCCCAACACAAATTCAATTACAAACTTTAGCCCCTAACTTCAAAGATAGATTTATCACTACCTTCAGTAATGATAGTGGCCAAGTCAAACGTATTTTATGTAAAAACTGGCAGTTTATCTTGAGTGATATTTCACTATTCAGTAAACTAGGTCCAGTTCCAAATATCGTATTTCGTAGAGGCCACAACCTTAAAAACTTACTTGAATGTGGGGGGCAACAACTTAAAACACATAGGTATGCTGGAATGCATTTATGTGAATCTTGTAGGATGTGTAGATTCATGGAAGTGGGCAATACATTTTGTATAGGTGACAACAAGTATGAGATTAAATTTAAACTCAACTGTAATTCTAGACTAGTAGTCTACATAGCAAGATGTGTCTGCTGTCCCGCATTCTACATGGGGAAGACTGAACATAGACTGTGACACAGGGTTTATGAACACACCTATGCTATTTCAGTCAATAAAATTGACAACCCACTAGCAAGACATATAGCAAATAATGTGGGCCACAAATTTACCTTTAAAGCTATAGACTAAGTTCAAGCTAATTTGAGAGGTGGCCCACTGAACTTACTTTTAGAGGAACATGAGCTTGAATGGCAAATCCGTTTGAATGCATTTGTTGTACCAGGTTTAAATGATGCTTGTAACATTGCCTGTCTTCTGAAACTAAAAAGTTTGAGACGGTAACTAGTATTTTGCTTGAATATAATTCTCTTTATTTTAGCTCTACAATATTTTAGAGAGATATACCCAGTTGATTATTCCATAATTTTGAAGTTTAGTCTAACTTTGTTATTGTTTGAGTCTAACAGTTTAATGCCTTCTGTATAACTATTTATAACAGTTTTGATGACACTTTTAATCTAACAAACTTGCAGCTTTTATATTTAGGTTTTATGAACATATGTGTTTTTTTATCAAATGTTTCTTTAAGAACTTGACTTACTGGAGGTGTGGTCATCACATGACATGCCTCAATTACTTATCAACTACTGTTTGAAACTGTGTATTTTTTCTGAAGAAGTTGCCACATTACAAACAACGAAAAGCGCTTCAATAAATTGTTTTATTTTACAGTTTTTGGATTACTGATACTTCCTGTGGTGGGTCTTGGTGCTGCTGACTTAGTTTTTGTGTTTCAGTAGTTTGTTGACTTCCTTTCCCTGGTTTACCTGCATACACAGGGTAGCAGACTATAGTATGCGGCATGTGTGTAAACATACCTTGCATATGATGTTACATTACATATTGTACAGTGACACATGCAACTAAATGAGATATAATAGTTATATGTGCAGTAGTGACTTACCAGGCAACTCCAGGCTCAGTGGTTCGGAGACACCCGCCTCCATGATGGCAGCTAGGGTTTGTGGAGGCTGTTGTAATGGTGTCCCCAGGTTGGCCAGTAGCTCCTCGGTACGTGTGAGTGGGGGCTGAGTTGGTGGCCATCCACCTGTTGTACCTTTTTCCTTGGCGATTGCATTAGCACGCTGTTTCACATGTCTGATCAGGTCCATGCAGTGTATGCGCAACTGCTAGTAGATGCGGTTATGGCCACCCACATCATTAACCCTCCTGCAAAGTTCCTGCCACAGGTCATCACACTGCTGGGCATGCTGTGGCACATGGCTGAACAATACCTCATAGTTATCTTGGAGGTAAGGTATGAGGGCCTCATCCTCCAAGCGGCTATAAGCTGGCAGTCTTGATTGAGGCATATCTGGAAGACATAATGATGGAGACAGGTCACAGTATCTCAGAAATGCACAGAGATACAGCTGCACATACATGTGTATTACATTTAGAACATATGAACAGTTGTCTTTGCAAATCTTCATGACACTGACACCACTGACATTTTTGTGTTACACACATGTG
Organism: Protopterus annectens; assembly: GCF_019279795.1. Classification (NCBI taxonomy): domain Eukaryota; kingdom Metazoa; phylum Chordata; order Ceratodontiformes; family Protopteridae; genus Protopterus; species Protopterus annectens. The sequence goes on from NC_056726.1 coordinate 1,435,300,131, forward strand.
ACACCCAATGGGGATTGGATATTATCACCATATATGTGTGTCACCTCATTAGATTGCTCATACTCCATGTGAATGTTGTCTTGATGTGGGCATGTCTGTTGGCCTGTACTGGTGTTCTTACCTATCAGCACATGCCTGGATGTGTCCACATTAATGCTGTTGACCTTGGTTCTGTGTATATGTCACATATCAACACATGCACTGCCTTAACGGACATGACCTGTGACAATACAGACATGCGCACGGAAACCTTTACATGCATGTGTTTTGCCATATACATCTACACGACACTGTACAGCAGTTCAACATCCTGCCACATGTCGCCTGTGTTGCACATGTGATACACATGGGACAATGGCTAGCCGGATGGTATTTGCAGGGATGGTTATCAACTATAGCATGTACTGCCAATGTCATGTAGTAGTGTGTATGCCCTGGGCCATGTATGAGCATAGGATGTAAGGTTTTCTAGCTGTATCCGACAGCCATGTTCCCGCTGCCAGGTGAATCAGTGCCACATAGCTGATCCAGACGGTTAATGAAACATCTACCATGCGGTCATCACACCATGTCTGACAGAGATGAAATGTGCAGCTTTGCTGGACAGGGTTGTATAGTATGGCAGGAGTATGTAACATGTATGGCACAAGGATCTGTCCAGCATGTGGCGATCCTTGTAATAGGAAGATGGCTGTCCATGACGTATGTATTTCAGATCAGGATATGTACATGTAGCATGTCCAACATCACAGTGTTGGACATGTCTTTATGCAGGGTAGGCAGCATGTTGCATAGTGGAGATGAGGATTGTGAAGGCTGGTGTCGCCCATCCAAGCATGGGCAATACCCCTTAAAGGTGATATGTGATCTGATATTGGTCACTTGAGTGATGAGTATGGCTGTACAATGATCTCCATGCTCATGGATGGCACCATGTCATGACTAGGGTTGCCTCTTATGACTACCTAATAGGCTTGGTGACGTCACTAGCTCAGGGAGGTAAACTGCACAGCACCATCCCTTACACACAGTGTCAATTATATTGACCGCTGCCTAGGTAGTAGTTCATGGGTACAGGGTTATTAACCTAGCGGTGACAATGCAATATGCAGCTGTCAGATTGTGCACATATGTCACGCACCTCACCCACAAAGCCCATTCTGTATGTTGTCCACAACACTGAGTCAGCTATTGCTCCTAGGTCATGGCCATTCACATACTTACATATGCAAATGCCTCCCATTTGTCTGCGTGGTATGGGCTACAATGAGGGGGATTGCAAAACATTAATCCTTTTTTACAGTAGCTGCCACTCGTGTGATATGCACTTGTCACTCAGACACCTTTTGTAGTTGTCAACAGGCCACTGGCAGAACAGTCCTGCAACATACAAAGGTACATCTAGTATACTGAGTGTAGGTGGAACACAGTATGGGTGATGATGTCCTATGACCTGTCACAGGTATGATATGCAGTGTGAAATCATCTGTACTGTCATCTACATCTGTACTGCTAACAACATATACGTTGATTAAGGTTCATGAACTTTCAGACCAGACTCAGCAGGGTAATAGTGCAGTGCCTCCCATTATGAGTGGTGTCTCCACTTTGTGGGTTGTGATAACTGTTGGTGTGCACCATTCAGTGTTTTCACAGACTGACATGAAGCTATGTTTTACATGATGTGTATGTGTAGAGCAAACTGTTTTGCCATATGTGTATGATACAACCAGGGATGTGGACAGGTCACATGCAGCCTGAGTGCACCTTGTACCATCATAGTTATGGTTACAGGGGCTCTGTAGTGTTCATGGATATGTGATTGTGTACCTGTTGGGGGGGCAGTGAGTTTATGTTATCTGACACACTATTTGTATTGCTTATTCATGCTCAGCACTTGTTCAGAACATGTAAGCACTTTATGAGCTACTAATTACTATAACACTCAATCCTACTCATTTCCTACAGGTAAACACTGTTTGTACTTATATTTCCAGCTTGCTCAGAGTAAAACAGCTGTTGTACACATTTACCTCACATATCTAGTGAGAAATAGTTAAATATTCAGGCATGTCCGTCACTTCCCAGTGTTATCACCTGTCTATATGATGAATATGGGCATCATGAGGCAATATAGAAATTGTGTCATGTACATAGTCAATGCTCCCCTCCTAACATACAACACTACCACCTGTGGGAGATGCACATATGTAGCCATGCTGGAGGTAATGCTCTCTCCAACCCAGACTGAACCTGACAATCATGTGGAGATGTTAAACGTTTGCACCACACCACACTTATCACATAGTCTCACTAGATCTCCACCACCATAGGCCACACATAGTAAGACTACAACATTTGCGGATCCTCTCAATACTACTCTGTGTAGGCAACAGAGGACTCTGAAGCAGAAACGCAGGCAGCCCCCATCACCCAAAACAACACCAATTACTTATAGCTCACAGACTCAAGTGTGCCCATCAACTACAATCAATAAGGTGATATAACATACCCAACACACTAGTCATAGGTAACCCTATAGGCGGTCACACTGATGTCCCACTCAGCAGGCTACACAAGGTGATAGTCACTTTCAGCTGGCTGTCAGATAACAGGATCCGCAACATAACCTATGCACTCAGGTCACTCCTCAACAGGTACAATATGACTGTCATTCTCCATGTTAGTGTGAATGCCCTGAGATGTAACTTCCTGGACTACATGTACAGAGACATGCAATAGCTCTCTGATCTTGCAGCTCAGGCAGGTATTGCCCTAGCACTGAGAAGCATTCTGCATTTGTACAGACTGATAATGCAGTACAACAACTGAATTATTCACTTCAACCGTTGGCTATGCTTCTGGTGTCATTCCAAGGGTATCCAGTATCTGTCTGCTTTGAATGACATGGTCGACAGAAGACGATGCTTTGGCACAGATGACCTGCACCTGTCAGCCCTGGGATTACCGATAACGTCTAAGGCTCTTGCTGCTCCTATAGTGCCTGTTTTAGGCATGGTTCAAATAACATATTCACCACCATAACAGGAACAGGCAAGCAAAACCTGAGGGTAATGTTACTCAGTGCTTGACATCTTCATCTCAAATGCACTCACCCAAGGCACTCCTTCTAATGGACCACTTCAATATCTCTGCAGTGATTGGGACCTGCTTCTTGGCTCCTAAGAGCACCCCTGCACTAACAGGCTATTACTCAGACGACACCTTTCAGTCATGTAACCAGGACCGGAACACCCACGGCGGAGGTGTGTCCATATTTCCCAAGGATGTACACACCTCCAGGCTGGTTGCTTAGCGCAATGCATCAGAGGTAATACAAGTGCAACTAACTGTGGCCATAACTGCTATACAAATTGTAGTTTGCTACGGATTCCACACCATACCCCACGGTTAACGGCCCTCACTTCTTGGTGTGCTGGAAAGTAGGGTTCAAACAGGAACTACTGATGTGCGATTGACACTACCTCACACTTAACTGGGATACCTACTCATGTACCGATACATTAGGCCAATGCTTTCTGGGATTCATAACCTCCAATCGGTTGGATCAACCTATCCACACCACCACCAGGACCAACAATATCCTAGACCTGGACATTACCAACATGTGTGACTGGTGTTCCACACCTGGGGTATCCCCTCATTGGTCAGATCCGAACGCATGCTAATCACCCTTGTTATCCACATCCCAGCACCACACCCTTCACAGAAAACACAGTACAATATTTCTACAAAGCCAACTTCAGGCTTCTTATAACAGCAGTAGTAAGCGTCATGACACCCGTGCAGATGGACAATATAGTTACAAATGCTGAATCATACACAACTGCACTTAATTAGCACTTACACGACTGCATGGATCATGCTATCCCAAACAGAGCCATGATGGTACCCACCAGAAAATGGACACCACTCTGGGGGTCCACTGCCATGGACATAATGTACAACAGAAGGAGGAGACTGTTGCAAAGTAGAGTACAATCCCATGGGTGGGGTAGCTCCCTGGTCAGCCTCAGTAGAAATCTGAGATCCCTTATCACATCTTCCAAAGCTAGCTACATAAACATTACTGTGACTCATTCCAAGAACTACCACAAAGTGTTCTGGAGGTATGTCATTACTCTCGATGGCAATATCCGCATCTGCTCTGTCATACAGCGGTTAGGCACGAACATTACAGAACCGACTGATATTGGCAACATCCTGGCAGATAGGTTCAGTGCTAACTTTACACCCCTCTCACACCCTAAAGGGCCCAAATCTATACAGGAACAATGCAAAGTCCCTGCGGTCACAACTACGCAGTTCCAAGTTGCACTCTCTAAAGCCAGGAATACAGAATCCATGTGACCATACAACATCCCAGGCTGTGATTTACACAAACTTCAGAATGAAATGGCTCCCCACTTGGGCACCAAATTCACTAATAGCCTTGTATCAGGAATTGTGGCCCCTGAATGGTGCACAACAACAGTTATCACACTCCACAAAGGTGGCGCCACAATGGACCAGAGGAACTATTGCCCTGTATGCCTGACTAGACTGTTCTGCAAAGGTATGGTGCACATAATCATGGATCTCATTCACAGAGACATTGATGGCCTCCAAACCTTTGATACCACCCAGTTTGGATTTGTTAAGGCCAGACCATGACTCCTAAGCCTGGTGGAGTCCTTTGAGACAGTTACCAAGGTAGTAGATGAGGGTAAGGAGGTCCACACAGCCTATTTTGTCCTCTCAATGGCTTTCCACACCATTTCCCATTCTGGTATTGTCAACATACACATCCACCTGCACATCAGCCCCTACATCATGAGATGTTATGCAAAGTGGTTCACGGACAGGACCCACACAGTGAGGGTAGCATACCCTAGTTCCTACTGTAAATCAGTTACAATTGGTGTACCCCAGTCCTTGGTCATAGGGCCCCTCATGTTCGGTATATGCTTCTCTGAGGTACAGGCTAGCACAGAAGGACTTACCCTGAATAAGTTTGCAGACAACTGCAAACTAGGTGCCATGATTGATTCACCAGCTGATACAGACACCCTCCATAATGGTGTCACTGTGACGGATACCTGGTATCAATAACATGGCCTCAAGCTACATGCCACAAGGTGCATAGACATCCCCTTTGGATTACACCAATCACCCACTGACTATCACATAGGTGGTAGTCCCCTACATACATAAGACATTATAAGGGATCTTAGAACACAAGTAGATAGCACCCACTCCTTTGATAACCATATTGCCAAGGTGGCATGGGTATCCTTCTACGTGGCCACCCTAATCTGTAATGGGTTTGTAGCTGGAACAAAGGCAGCCATTGTACTTCTCTACTCCTGACTTATGAAACACGGTAAAGGGTACAACACCCCATTTGGGATGTACCTTATGAGACAACAGCAACGGCTTTAAATACCACAACATTGACACATCAAGAGGATTACTGACCTCCAAATGATGACGTATGCAGCCCAACTACAGAAACCCCAACTGTACTCATTTGCATACTGCATACTCAGAGGTGATCTCTGTTGAACATACAAGGCCCATGACCAAAATAATATTGATGGATATGCTCCATATAAGCAAAAGCCACTGAGAGCCACATGCTCTGGGATATGTACCCAAATGCAACGATGACTAGGAAGTGCTGGAGGGATACATTCCTGAACCGGACACTCACCATGCTTTGGAACATGATTCCTATGTACATCAGGCAGGGACCCTCACTAGCACTCTTCAAGAAATACCTCGATGGGTGGATGGGAGACAGACATGCACACCAGGGATCACTGCAGTGGCTCTACTGTACACAGGTGCAGGAAACAAATGGCTCTGCTGTTCACAGGCACAAGACACTAACTTAGGGAGTTGCCGCAAGTGAAAACACTGTAGATGGGCTTACGAATGGACTTGGCCAGACAGCATAGTACCTAACTATAAACCTATGAAGCAATTACATGTCCTTTGTGCATGGATAATTGAGTAGCTCTTCCATTTCAATTAGCTATCATGCTGTTACACTGTCTGGTGACTACGAGTCATATGTATCCTGTTACTTTGTATTGTACATGCCAATAGACATACCTGATGTTTGCATAATATAACAGTAATGCTATGTAAAAAGTTAGACATATCTACCTATAATACTGTACATTTCACATTTTTGCAACAATATCCCATAATGCAAATCATAATTGCACAGCAGGACCACCTTAGACATGTTATTCTCAGTTATACGCCAAAACATATGCCTACTGTTACAGTATATCAACATATACTATCCCCTGTTATGGCACGTACTTGTTGGACAAACCCTGCCACTGACAGCAGCTGGAGTGGAATTGTTGTGTTTAAAGCCCTTATGTAGCATCCCTTGTGGTGTATGAGGTGTTTACCTTGTGGCCCACAGCAGTACACACAATTTCTACAAGCATTACTATGCTCAACAATACATCACTACATAATATCTTTTCCCACTATATGCATTGCGTACACTTTCATTAATACAGAACAGGCACTACATACACTAACATACTGAGTGTTCTACATACCTTCTTAGTAGTCCGAGTTTACGAAAATATCAGTCTTATTCCTTTTCTGTTTTAACGGTTTTCTCGTATGTGCATAATGTTTGAATGTATGACAAGCCATCCTTTTATACGTAGATAGCAGTAACATGTGGTATCCTGCCACCAATTGGTGTACCGGACTAGATGATTACATGCACATCAGCTGTGTAGCTACTCCATTAGCCAATTACATGGCAACAGTGGGATATAATTGAATACTCCACTTGGGCGTTGTCCCTTTGCCCTACCTTCGAAGAAAACGGCCTGGATGTGTTGTTTGTGATGAATTGCAACTGCTATATGGAGAGACACAGAGATATTTTAACTTCATGTCCCCTGTGGATTGTGTGTAATGGCTAGAGGTTGTAGTTTTACATGAGAGTGTAGCTGTTATCTCAACCATCTGATACGAGACTATTGCAAACAAAACCTGTAACATCGGCATCTGTTCCATTGTACAAGAGCAACGATTTCACATAGTGCCATTTTAGTGTGTCTCTCACAAGGTATGTTAAGGCTTCTGCAGATGTCATTGAGTGAGTGGATGTTTGCGATGTTATTACAGACTGCATTGCAATTGTTTTGGGTGTGGGGGAGATGTAGGTGAGTGTACATAGCAGATAAAGGTTTGTGGGGACTGCATTTATACATATTCCAAATGTGTGTGAGGGCTCCTTCCCTAATTGAAGACCTATCACTTAGTTGACTAATACTATGGTTATTGCAGGCTTATTCATTAAGCCATTGTTAATTGGTTCCTATATAGCATGCAGGTGATGTTGATCCTTCAATCCCACCGGAAATACATCGGTATGTAATGAAATGTTGCTACTTGAAAGCTGTCTCATGTATTACTGTCACAGATATTTGCACTCATTGGAGTTGTGTTGGTGACTGAACTTCTTTGGCTTGGATTGCCACCTTTTCAAATGGCCATAGTGGGACATTTGCAGGACACACATCAGATTTTAGAGGCCAACACATACCCACGGTCAGTAGAAAGTATAGAACTTTACATATATGCCTATATAAAAGCTTATATTCTTGTAGCGGTTTACTTGCTTATCCTGTTTCTTGTTACATGTAGGTATGTTAGATACAGATGACTATTTTATGCAACCATCATATTAATATGGAACATGCAGAACGTCTCGAGATTGTAGGACATTGGTATTTGTACTCATTTTGGTCAGGACACTACCGCACATAGAGGGACTGCCCATCGCAAGGTGGGACAGGTGTTAACCCCATGTTTAGCTCATGTCCATAGCACATATTTGTAAAAGTGTATTATAGCAATAGCCCATGCCTGGGTGTGGGTAATGGTGAATTTACCCACAGTTGGTGTGGTTTGTTCATGAGGACAAAGTCCAAGTGGCCAAACAAAGATAACCATGGGTAAATCCAGCATTACCCACACTCAGGCATTGGTTGTTGCTATAATATAGTCTCCATATCCTTTGTTCATAATGTTCGGTCGTGGTTGGATTTGTGATTGCTATGGTCCATGTTGTGCACATATTTGAAGACTTCATCTGCTGTATACGGCATACCCACAGATTCAGGAATGCACACACATCCAACAACCACATTACCATTCACAGACTCCCAAACCCCACAATACCGAACACTTGAACTCGCAACAGTCAAACTCCCGGAACTAACACAAACACAGAACACACACACACACACACACACACAGATACACTGCTACCCATCACATCCAAACAAACCATCCAACACTACATATGGCCAGGTGGCCATGCCCCATACACACCCCATGTGGGTGGCTTCACCCCCCACACCACACCCAGGAGCGGACTTAGGTCTACTGGTACCCTAGGCAAAGGGCACGATGGCACCCCCCACCACACCACCCAGTGCCCCCATCCTGGTCTATCTGCACCAAATAAATACTGGTAAAGTGCCCCCACTACAGCGGCACCCTAAGCGGCTGCTTAGTTGGCCTATGCCTAACCTAAGGCCGGCTATGACCACACCTACTGTAATAATTTACGTCCAAGTTAGCATGAACATACACACGAAGCAATCACACACACACAGACATTACCATCCCATGGAAACACACACTGCACTCAGAACACACACTTACACACACTACAGCAATCAGAAACACACTTAAACACAGTACCTACCTGGACCGCAGCACCAGCAGCAATAACTAAATGTCCCTTAACATCGTGATAATAGTACTCGTTGTTCTAGTGTTCCGGTACTGTGGTCTTTCTGTCTTTAAGCCTTGTGATTACACGTGTCAGTATGCAAAGCATTCAGTATTTGGTAGTATCCGATTTATTTGTACCTCCATGGTTGTGTACATGTTGTTAACCTATCTATATATTTGCAGATATATGTATATCCATATATATTGACATATATCTCTCTTTCACCCTTTCTATCTCTATATTATTTATATATATATATATATATATATATATATATATATATATATACATAGAGAGAGGGAGAGAGAGGGAGAGTGAACACACCTTTCATTAGGTACATGGCAGTGTATACTATTTCCTGAACTCCACCCTTTTGTGTTTTAACCTGTCACAATACACACCTGCCATTGGTACATCTCAGGTAGCTTAGTGGTAGGTGATTGTGTACATGGTTGCGTGTTCTACTCCTGGCAGTGGTTATTTTACCTGTCAGAGCAGGCACTATTAGTACAAGGGTGAATAATGCAGATTTCAGCTGTTCTGGCTATCTTAGACCGTGATCTGCGTGATTTTCAGCAAAGCTTAGACCTGTTTTGTGCATATCCGTGTAGTCATGTTTAAACGACGTTTGCTGTCACTTGACGGTGCATACACCTGCTGACATGTGCTTAAACGTGCTCTAATGACCTGCATCCAACATCCATTATTTGTGACATCGGAATTACATAACAGCCCTTGCAGGTCGTGGAACCAGGAACATGCATGACACAGTTAGTGGCTGTACCACTGGGGCATCTGGGATATATATATATAAGTGTTACAGTGTTTTGTATGTGGACTGTACTATGGCTGTTCCTCCATACTGCAAACAAATGTGTAACTCAGTTAGTTTACATATGGATGATACCTATTAATGGTATGTCCAAGTGATGTTTAATGGATGTGCTCCAGCTATGGGAATTCATGTCTGATGAGCCGCACACTGTAATGTGCTACACCTTGCCACAACCATAACTGGAGAATGCTGGGGTGACAGATACCTGTCATGGGTACTCCCCATGCTTTGGAACTACATCCCTAATTACATTATATGGAGCCCCTCATTAACACACCAGGGAATCCTTGCAGAGTGGGTGGGGAACAGTGGTTACACCCCAGGGATCCCGCAATTGGCTCTCCTCCACAGAGGGACAGTTAGTTAATCAATGGGGTGGCGACAGCAGACACATTTTGCCTAGGTTGATGAATGGCCTCTGATAATCAGGCATGTACCTACCAATGTACCTAGGAACCTATACATACAGTATCAACATGCTTTTTTTTTTTAAAAAAAAAAAAAAAAGAGAGAGAGAGAGATGAG
>NC_056726.1:1435310778-1435355778 GCF_019279795.1 Protopterus annectens
AAGGGAATGTTTCCTTGGTCAACATTGCTACCTCATGTACTGTTAGCATTCAACAGCCATGGACCTAACTACCATGTGCATGTGTGTGATTGCTGTAGCCACTTGTCTGCACGGAGGACAGCAAAAGCTATGCTATGTACATATGTGTTGTGTGTGTGTGGTCCATGCACATATCCACTATGATTACATGTATGTCATATCCAAACATGTCTGTTCTTTGGTGTACAGTGACAGTCATCTGTCACAGCTGTGTAAGACCCAGGGCCCCTGTTATGTGTAGAGCTGACCTGGTTATGTACAGTGGTATCATTGCATTGCATAACACATGATGGAACCCTGTCAGTACATGTGTAGTCTGCACAGTTGCTGTAGACCTATGCACAGTCCACTGGTAATGTGTCACACGGTGTTGTGGTAATGTATGGATGTGTGTTGCTGGTCCAAGGACATGGTGATGTCTGAGGGCTACATAGTAGAATGTGACGTTTACCTCTTTGATCTGCACCTGAGACATCTGTGATGGCTCTTGAGTGTGTACTGGTCAGTACATGTGAGTGGCCTTCATGTACGTGGGGACAATAACACCATACTGTGCCCTTCCATGTTTAGAATCCGTGTGCATGCAAGACAGCCCTTTGCTACTGCTAAGTGTGTGAGCATGCCTAGTACGCCGTTGTGTAGATGGACACACAGTATATTCCAAATTATGCCATTCTGTGTTTAGAATCCCTGTGCATGCAAGACAGCCCTTTGCAACTGCTAAGTGCGTGAGCATGCCCAGTACGCCGTTGTGTAGATGGACACACAATGCATTCCAAACTGTGCCCTTCTGTGTTTAGAATCTGTGTGCATGCAAGATACCCCTTCACTTCTACTAAGTGTGTGAGCATGCCCAGTACGCCGTTGTGTAGATGGACACACAGTACATTCCAAACGGACGTATGATACTAAGTGTGTGAGTATGCCCAGTGACACCTTGTGTTGGTGATGTGCCTCTGTGTATGGGCATGGCCATTGACATCTTGTATAGCGATGGTGGTCATCCAGGCAACAGATGTCCATACCCCACGTCAGGATGGATGCCTGCATTGAACACACTGGTTGACTGTCTTGAAGGGTGTACTGTCTGTGGTACGTCTTGTATCTAGGTAGTGTTGTAATAGTGCTCTGTAGATAGGCAGATGTCCCACTCACACCACTGCCGTGTGTTTGTCTACGTCTACCTTGGGACAGTAATATGCTTTTAGACTGCTCACTCTCTATACATTCCCTATTGGCATCTTTGCCTTTCTGGATGATGTCATCCACCTAGAAGTATGCCTCTGGGAGTGCTGTGTACCAGCAATCTCGATAGCGCATTCTGTAACTGTGTAATGCTGTAGTGTGATAAGGTAATTAGGTGTATGTTTGACTTCCAGCCCTGCCAAGTGTGTGTGTGTGTGCGTGTGTGTGTGTGTGTGTGTGTGTGTTTTCAGCTGCCTGGGGACAGATTAATGCTTTTAGATGGCTCACTCCACATACATTCCCTATCGGCGTCTTTGCCTTTGCGGATGATGTCATCCACCTAGAAGTATGCCTCTAGGGGTGCTGTGTTCCAGTAATCTCGACAGTGCGTTCTGTAACCTCATAATGCTGTAGTGTGATAAGATAGTTAGGTGTATGTTCGACTCCCAGCCCTGCCAAGTGTGTGTGTATGTGTTTCCAGCTTCCTGGGGACAGAGTAATGCTTTTAGATGGCTCACTCCCCATACATTCCCTATCGGCGCCTTTGCCTTTGCGAATGATTTCATCCACCTAGATGTATGCCTGTGGGAGTGCGGTGATGCTGGAACTCAGTAGATTGTTCTGTTACTGCATATTTCTGCAGTGTGGTAGACTAGACAGGTAGGAGCTCGATTCCAAGGCATGGCAGGTTTGTGTGTTTGGCAGTTATACCGTATGTGTTGGTATCTGTAGGTGGCTAGCTGCAGGATGTGTTCACTGTGTTTTGTTGCTGACCTATATAGTGTCCACAGCCTGCATATTCTGCCAAGACACTGGGTTGTCAACACATACATTCACCAATAGGTCTGGTGAGTAACTGTCAGCAGCCCTACTCTTACCCTTGATACGGTCTGACCCGTGTGATGCAACATAACACACGTACCTTGATAGTAACAACACTACATGATGCAGGTGGCACATGTAGTTTCCTTTTCATTCCTGTCTAATGCATTGCTGTCATATGGTCCACTGTTGTGATATAAATACCATATCTACATATGTATACATGTCCATGTATATATGTATACAAATAATATATATGATATATGTAGATGTAGAGGTGGACATAGATGTGAACATATATGTCTGGGGACATCAGCACTATTGAATGTTTGTGCCAGATGATCTGTACATGATAACCTGGGATCTATGTATATCTGCCATGGCGTGGTGGTAATGCACATCATCTGTAATGTGCAGGGCCACGGGTTGTAGTCGTGTAGACACCGGTTATTTTGTTGCTGGGAAGACCGTGGGTCATCGAATATGGTGATAGTAAGGCACCTGTTGCCAGTTGTGTATGGATCTGAGCGACACTGAGCAGTGGTTATTAATTTGGAGGTTCGGTATGGGTCATATAACTATTCATTAGAAGACTATACTATGCAGATGAGGTTGACTATAGTGTATCACATTTATCACCAGGGTGTGCTGCTGGTCCCTGGAGTGTATGTGTGTAGTCAGCCGGGTGCAAGTCTTGAATATAGTTGACAGCATGGGAGGGGGGTCAGGCATACTGTACGTACATTGCAGAACTGTGCCTCGGGAGTGCTCCTGCCTTAGCACACCTAAGCTAGGGGTGTGTCTATACCTGCCTGGTGACATTGGGAGGGATGACAGCAGTGGTGGGGTAGTCAGGGTGTACAGGCTGCACAAACAGGTGTTGATCAGCACAATCAGCAGATGACATGGCCAGCCTGCACATGAACAGTACGTTAATACGAGCAAGCAGCATACAAACAGGTTTCGTCCACACTCTACACCACACAGTCCAACCAAATGACACGGGCTGCAGCAGGCAGCATATACCAACATGTGCAGGTTGCTGGGGCAGTGAGGATGTGTATGCTACCGAACAACCCTTACTGGGGTGACATAACACTTTATAGACCGAGGGTGACTTACCAGGGGCTACATGGACTGGGGATGTTGGAGCATTATGGGGTGGACAGCGACCTCCTACAGCAGCTTGTTGACCTGTGCCTGCCACACCTGACACATCAAACAGGCCGAGGGAAACACATCACAGTGGATACCATGGTATGTGTTGGCCTAGGTGTACTAACCACAGGTGCCTCACACAGCACAAATGGGGATATCATGGGTATCTCACAGGCATCTGCATCCAGAGTATTGCACCAGTTTACAGACGCCATGTCAACACATGCTAGTGAGCACATAGATGTCCTCAACACACGTGATTAGTAGACCAGCAATATGCATCTGTTCAACCACATGGATGACTACCCTGGGGTACTGGGTGCTATAGCTTGCACACACATACACATCGTAGCACCACCTGGAGTGGGGTAGGGCCTACAGTCACTGCAGGGGCATACCCTCCAACAGCTAGGCCATATGCGATGGCCAGGGCATGTGAATGAATGTGTGTGCTTTCTGCCCTGGAAGCTATGATGTGTCTGATATATGGCTTCTGACACAGCTGTAGCACACCATTGCCAATATGGACATCCCCTACAGTCTCCTAGTGGGGGATGCTGGGTAAACACTGGTGTCGTGGCTGATGACACCCATCAGCAATGCACACACACCTGAACACTCACACCATACTGAGGCGGATGCACAGGCAAGACGTATACTTGTGCATGTGTTTGGGATGCTCAGTTCACAGTTTTGGTATCCGGACACATCTGTTGGAACTCTGCAGTATTCACAAGCTACATGCATACAAGTTGTTATGGTATTTGCTATGCTACACAATCTTATCCTGCAGTAACAGTTGCAGCAGGAACAGCATGGGGCAGGGCCACACAGCCCAACACCACTGCCAAGGCCTGTACAGGCACAGTGTGACTTGGTGAAGGAACTACCTGAGTAGGGCACAGTCAGCGAAAGCCCATGCACAGTATGACCTGCCCTTGGCAGAGAGGCAACACAAGGCATATGCACTGACCCAGTAGGTACCCACAGATTTCCCCTCTCTGACCCGCACACAGTACAATGGATGCCAAACATGACAGTACATGTGCTCGGCCATGTATAGGAGGTGCACTGTGTGCATCCAACATAGGCAGCACTCCAGCACCGTCCTCAAGTCCGGAACACACCCAGGGTATGTCTATTGACCTAACAAGTGGTAGTTATATTAGAATGTGTAGTTACCCTTTGCTATGGTATGTATGTGAGCATACAAGTGACTGTGGTGGCCAAATGTTAGGGCAGCAGACAGTAAACATCCATAGTGGACCTTTCAACCTACATCAAACTGCCTGGCCTGCTGTCATCTGTGTGTGTCTTAGGGGGTTGGGGTCATTCATTGGGCATATCCATAGGCCATCGTATATCATTTGTCTGTATTGGTCCACATCTGTCCAGCTGGACAGGAGTAAGATGGGGTGTTTTGAAGAACTGTAATAGTAAACAAATGTCTGTCCATGGTGAGAGGAGAGGTTGGTGAGTATGAAATGCTGATAGAAACCTTGAGAATAAAAAGCTAAGGGGGGAAAAAGGAGGGAGGATGAGTAAAGGTTCATTTCCCTCCCACTTCCTGGTACTGCCTATACAACTAAGGCTACTCCCTTGGACCGCCCACTACCAGCCTTTACTCATCCTCCCTCCTTTTTCCCCCCTTAGCTTTTTTATTTCCCCTATTTCTCCAAGGTTTTCTATCAGCATTTCATACTCACCAACCTCTCCTCTCACCATGGACAGACATTTGTTTATCCTCCCTTCATATCATTTCTTCTTATTATATCTTATCATCTAACAAGTTACGAAACTCTACCCCTTGTAGGAGCCCACCTCCCAAATGGTCACACCTCTCTTCACTCCCAAAATCCCTCCAATCTCATCCCCCCCTTTCACTACCCCGGTAATAACCAGTTCTTCAAAACACCCCATCTTACTCCTCGCTAGGAGCTAGGACGTCCAACACCACTGTGCTGGTAATTAAAGCTGGGAACTGACGTACCCTGGTATCCCTCCAACCAGCAATTTAGGTAGGTCCACACACTGACATGGAGTACCTTTCAAACCCTAAAAGTGTACATTGTATCTAGTGACTGTGGCACTATTTGTATCTTACCAGTATATTCACACCAGCTATTTTATCCCACTAGTTCTGCTTGCGGACACTGAACTAAACGCAAAGAAAAACAAGCAAGCTTACGTTGTACTCAAGAGGTTCCTTTGGGACCCAGGGAAAACCTGGGTGGGTCCCTCGCCTCAGCCTCGCTCGCTTGGCTGGCTCGCTCCGCTCCTCCCACCCTGCCCCTATTCCCACCACCCCACTATCTCTACATTTATAGGGTCATTTAGCCCATCCCCTTTACTGCTAACCAACCACAACTGTCCCTCAATCTGACTCATTTCCTCCCACTTCCTGGTACTGCCTATACAACTAAGGCTACCCCTTGGACCGCCCACTACCAACCTTTACTCATCCTCCTCCTTTTTCCCCTTAGCTTTTTTATTTCCCTATTTCTCCAAGGTTTTCTATCAGCATTTCATACTCACCAACCTCTCCTCTCACCATGGACAGACATTTGTTTACTATCCTCCCTTCATATCATTTCTTCTTATTATATCTTATCATCTAACAAGTTACTTAAACTCTACCCCTTGTAGGAGCCCACCTCCCAAATGGTCACACCTCTTTCACTCCCAAAATCCCTCCAATCTCATCCCCCTTTACCCACGGTAATAACCAGTTCTTCAAAACACCCCATCTTACTCCTCGCCACCCTAAAGCACCTACCTGTAGGGCCACTCTCAAACTACTAATTAAACTCCAAAGATATTTGACTATTTGAAAAATCCATCACAAAAGATGGCGACATCCACCCCAACCCAGGCCCTAACTCTGATCCAGGCCTCAACATCCTGAATTCAGCTAGAACCTCAGCAGGCTCCTCCTTATCTTCACCTCAACCTAAGAAGTATCAATAATAAGGTCCATAACTTACATGCCATGCTTGCGACCCACTCCCCAGACATTATGTGTCGAACGGAAACATGGCTAAAACCTAGCACCAAGGATGAAGAAATCATCCCTCCTGGGTATAACGTTCTCAGATCTGATCGTCTAACTAGAAAGGGTGGGGGAACAGCCGTTATGTTTAAGAATACGTTGAGCGTCACTATGAACCCCCTCCAACCCCCAAAAATTCCTAACCTTGAACTGCTTGCCCTAAAGCTATCCCTCAACAAACAAAAAAGTATTAATCTCATTGTAGTCTATATTCCACCAGGAAACAACGTTGAAAACCTTGAACATATCCTTAATTGGTTAGCTACATCCTATCCCCAAGAAACCATAATACTAGGAGATGTTAATATTGATTGGTCCCTCTACTCCAACCACTCAAATCCTCTCCCCATTAACTTGCATGGCTTCTCTCAAAATATACTATCTACCACCAGAATTGGGAATGCTCAACAAAAGGAGAGCATCATTGACTGGATCCTTACTAACAAAGCCCCAAATAACTATACTGCTGGGACTCTACCCAATGACCTTAGTGACCACCTTATTACCTTTATCTTAAAACACAAATGTACAACATCTAACCATCCCCAAACCAGGCTGGTCAGGAACAGTAAGAATTTTGTCCCACAACACTTTCTTGCTGATCTCAAAGCATGTAACTGGTCCTCCCTAAAAACGCTCCCCTTAGAGGACAGTGTCTCTTATTTTAATGACACTTTCCTTAAGATACTTGATGTTCACGCTCCTAAACGACTGACCAGGACCAAGGAACGTATTGCTCCTTGGCTAACAAAAGACACCAAATCCAAAATTAAACTCCGGGATCAGGCCTGGAATAAATGGAGAGCTACCAAAACCCCCCTGGACCGGATCAAGTTTCTTCAGCTCAGAAACTCAACCAAATTAGCCGTCTTGATGGACAAAAAACAACATTTTTGTCACCTCCAAGACAAACACCAGCACAATCCCAAAAAATTCTGGGCTGGCTTCAATCATCTCCTTCGTCCAGGAAAATTGACCACCCCCACCCCTGGTAAACTCATCGGCAAAGATCCAAGTGAAATAGCTAACACTTTCAATACATTTTTTACGGAGACCATCCAGTCTCTTGCCAATCAGCTTACCAATACTCCATCATTCACAACCTCAACTAAAAACCCTTCTCAGTCCTCCCTTAACTTACAACCCACACCTACCTCCTACATTCGTACCCTCTTGAAAAAACTCAAACCAACTACCTTAGCGGCTGACCTACTCCCAGCCAACTACCTACAAATAGCATCTGACGCCATTGCCTACCCTGTTTCAATCCTGATCAACCGATCTATATCTGAATCTTCTATCCCCTCAATCTGGAAAATCTCTTATATCATCCCTCTCCATAAAGGTTGATCCTCCACTAACACATCTAACTACAGGCCAATAGCTATACTGTCTCCTCTAGCCAAAATCCTGGAACGCTGTGTTCATAAACAGCTCATTACCCATCTTTCTCAAAATAACCTCCTGTCTAACACCCAGCATGGATTCCGCCCCCATCACAGCACAACCTCTGCTCTTCTCTCCTTTGTTGATTCAATCAGCCAAAGCCGCAATAACAAACTTATTTCCTCTGCGCTTTTTCTTGACCTTTCAAAAGCCTTTGACATGGTGAACCACCAACTACTAATACAAACACTGCAAACCTTTCATCTTAGTAAATCAACAATAAGTTGGTTTAACGACTACCTATCGAGTAGAAAGCAGGCGGTTCAGTGGCAAAACAGGCTATCAGACCTACTCCCCACTAATATCGGTGTTCCACAAGGATCTATACTGCCCCTTCTTTTTCCCTTTTTATTAACAGTTTACACACGATCATTCCTAAAGCCACTTGCATTCAATACAGGACTCCACCCTGATATGCTCGGACGTTTCTCTTGCCAAACTCCAAGCTGCAACCCAAAATTGCTTCTCCTTAGTTGAAACATGGTTCTCAGAACTAAAGCTTCTACTAAATCCATCCAAAACTAAATTACTTCTATTTTTCCCCACACTAAATACCCCCCAAGTAAAAGAACTACCTAATGCCACTACCCCAACCTTCTGTGTGTCCTCCAACAATGGAATCATAATCAAACCCGTCTCCCACACCAAACTTCTTGGGGTTACCACAGATAACAAACTTAAATTTGATACACATGTCAGTCTGACCATTAAGTCTGTAAACAAAAAACTTGGGTCTTTGTATAGAATAAAAACTTTCTTAACTCCGCACACCAAACTAACTATTGCTAGGACCCACCTTCTATCAACACTCTCTCACCTTCACCAGTATTCTCCTTCCTCAACAAAAAGGAACTCAACAAACTGTCTACTAGCTATAACCACATAGCCAGATTTATAACAGGGATGCCCTATCGGACCCATCACTGCCAAAATCTAAGGACCCTTGAGTGGTTAGAACTCTCCAACACTCTCAAACTTAACCAACTCTCTGAGGCATTTAAAATAATTAATCATCCAGAAAAAACTCCCTCACTGAACAAAATACTTACCCCTTACTCCAACCTCACATCCCTTAGGTCATCCAAAAGCCTACTAGTTCAAACCATCAAGTCTAACAACTTGGGAGGCGAAGCACTCTATGCAAATTCCATTGGCAAATCCTGGAATGCCCTCCCAAATAAACTAAGACACATGACCTCTCTCTACCAATTCAAAAAACACCTCAAAGACCTATTAAAGTCCCAATGGCTCTGCCCCTGCTCTAATCCTGACTAATACTAAAACTCTCCTTGCCCACTAAAGTCCCTACAAAACCCTCTAACCTATGTTCTCAACCAATTCTAATGCTAGTTCATTATAGGTATTGTACTTCTTTTAAATAATTGTATAACATATATGTTTGATTCCTCTTTGAATGTAACAACTATAACTCTATCCTTGAATGTTATGTTTAACTACCTCTTTATTGTGGAGCTTTTCTCCCCGGGCCTCTACTGAAAATGGACATGTATCCAGCTAGACTAGCCCGGTCAACAAATGTAAAATAAAAAATAAATAAAATAGTGGCACCATCACCTCTGTAGCACATATGGGGGTCACAATGGTAGCCTGTAGTACACAGGGTGTCCTAACCCACTGCAGATTATGGGCTGACCATCATGTGTGTCCGTACACCCCACACACGTTCCATGCAGCTGGACAGATGTGGACCGATACAGACAAATGATATACGATGGCCTATGGATATGCCCAATGAATGACCCCAACCCCCTAAGACACACACAGATGACAGCAGGCCAGGCAGTTTGATGTAGGTTGTGTAAGCTAGGACGTCCAACACCACTGTGCTGGTAATTAAAGCTGGGAACCCTGGTATCCCTCCAACCAGCAATTTAGGTAGGTCCACACACTGACATGGAGTACCCGGCATACCAGTACAGTAGCGGCAGATGTGTACAACTGTTGGCTGTGCCCCCCTTCAAACCTACACATGTGAGAGTCATGTGCACCACCCATGGTGCTGTGTAGGACTGTGGTTGTGGTTGGATGTCCCCCCATGCTATGCAGACATGTAGCAACTGTCAATGCCACATGACCATTAGCTACCCTGCAGACACAGCATGACACCTGTCTGTGTAGAACGGAGGGGTCAGCAACACAGTACTAACTATCTGGACATGTGACACATGCAATACAGTTGACCATACTTGGCATGCTCACACACATGATGGTATGATGGTAATGTCGGTCGACAACATGCGTAACAGTCATGCTGGGCATGCTCACACACTGAAACACAGGATGGCCAGGCATGCATACACCAGTGGTCCGGACATATCTGCCATAACATTGCTATACTGTTGGATGTCTGTGCTGTGTGTGGTCTATTGTCTGTACATATGCCATGGTCTATTATTAATTCACATGAGCTATGTGCGCAGGGAACTTCTACCATCACTTATATAGGGTGGTTCTTTGTTTGCGAACAGGCCAACGCCTTTGGATACAGACTGGGTAAGGCACATTCCAGCAGGTGTGGGAAGTTGTGCGTGGGTTTGCACAGTGTTAAGCACTGCTGACCTCTGGTCACAGCACCTTATACACGTTTAGACTCCACATTTCTTTGACAGTGCACTACTGGCATACTGGTAGACAAACACGCTTACAGCCGCTCGCTCACTGACATTTCCACTTACATTTGTCACTCACGCTGGGTGTGTGCAATCCCTTGTGATGCGTATTACATCGTACTACATGACTACAGTATCGGGTATGTGTAACCATTTTGTGACGGCAGGCGTTCGACTGTACGGACTCGGCAGCCTGTCCAGTGACGTAATCATATTATATGCGTGTTCCTCATACGATCTGCTCCCATCTGCCTGATACATGGGAACCGATACTCTGCAATGCTGACATGTGACTTGAGTTTGTTAACGCAGCTGTCTGCCGAGTCATGCTACCGCATACCTACTGCACGTTGTCCACCTTTCAGATTGCCGCGGCGGAGACTGTAGGAGTGACACCTTTCCCACTTTGCATGGGACAGTCCCTCATCACGCATATCTCATGTGACAATGCCAGAACTCTCTACCAATCGGGAACACATTTCTACAGAATCAGCAACAGGTCAAGAAAAATCAGGGACACTTTTACATAAGTAGTGCTATTAACTTGAAACATTGACAGAATCAGAGCATGTGACTTAATACACATATTCTGAAGTAACAGTTGTTTATAACTCATACTTATTGTCATTAGTCAGTAAGTGTTATTCACCACCTGTCCTTCAACAGCCACTAATTTTAGGAGGGATTAAGAGGGACAGAGTTCAACTTTCAGTCAAACTCAGGGACGTACCTGACATTCAGGGACAGTTGAGTGGTATGGACAATACTCTAGTCATTGCAACTGTCCTGATTAGGGGACATTCTCATGTTGTGTGTGTCTGTACTGGTTGCTTGTTACAGGTCTTGTATATCTGACATGTCGATATATCATATGTAGTAGCATAAGCAACTTTACTGCTGCTAGACTACGCTTTGATTTGTTCCGATATGTATATTTCTGTACTATGCATGGCTGTAGGTATGTTCTTCCCTGGTACATCTGACATTTCTACAGAGCAGGTTCCACTTCGGCCATTCAGAATGGTGGCGGCCCTATAGACCCTATATGTAGAGCTATCACATGTGTCAAGGCAACACATACCCATAGCCAGTAGTAAACGGACGACTTCCACGGTTTGCATACATTAAGGTTATTCATGTAGCATTATAATTGATAATACTGTTTCCTATTATATGTAGCTGTTACTGATACAACAAATTGATGTCTGACACCACTACACACACTATATAGCCTCCATTCCCGAACTCACAGGCCATGTGCCATAACTGTCACTTTGCAGGACACAACTGCCCAGACGGGTGTGTCCCTTGCAGGCATATGGGTGTTGAACCTCTTTTATTATGCTATCATCTACCTAAGGTGGTCATCGAATTATGCACTTTATGTCAGTAGCAGAACTCACATACCAATGGGTGTGAATGAACACTGTATCAGGAACAATGCATAACACCCTGTGGGACACATTTAGACGATTGGTTCTATTAACCAGACACATTCACAGTCACAGAGCATATGTATTCATTCACGTTTGTCGAGGTACATGCTGTTTATGACTCATACATGTTGTCATCTGTCATTACCTGTATTCCGCCACCTGTTCACTAGTTCTGGAAGTGTTTAGTTGGACTTTGTTACATTCTGATACATAACTATGGACGTCCATGCTAATCGGGTACACAGCACTGATTTGGTCTCTATGTATTCCCCCGATGGTTTACAGACTATCCGGTAGATGTGCTCTTCAGGTTAGGGAGGTGTAGGCGTATGCTATGTCCACATAAGAATATTAATGACTTCCACTGGCAGGCCTACTACATCTCTGCCAACCAGCACCTGCACACTTAAGCCCATTAATGCATACCCATAGTCCACCTACCTGGCACCCCTCTACAGCAGTCATGACAAATACTTACTGCGAGCACAGCTGGGGTATGAGCACACCCCTACACATTGCCCACTCTCCCTGTCTCGGGACACATGTCGTACGTTTTGTCAACCCATGTATTATCACACTTGCACAACCTACTGTTCCATATACACCTACATCCTGCTCGTATTAATGTCAGGAGATTCACACATACCCTGAATTTTTAGGGTCACGCAAGGGACACCGTTATCCATGTTTAAAGTGTAGACCTTGCAGAACTCTCCCAGTGGTACTTTCCTACCAGTGTTTTGGACAGTGGCAGTGTATTGATCTGTATTAGCTGTCTGTATGTCTGTCCGGCCTAGCTGGGCGATGTGGGGGGTACAACATTTATTTATTGGACCTCCCAGTCACATATGCCCAGGCTGTAAAAATGTTATCCCTAATTGCTGTGAAGTAACCTATTTATGTACATGTGTATATCTACACTGACATATATATTTTGTTTTGTGTGTATGTGTATATATCACTACCTGTTGTTTGTGTGTATATATATATATATATATATATATATATATATATATATATATATATATATATATATATACATATATATATATATATATATATATATATATATATATATATATATATATATATATATATACATATATACATATCTATATATATCCGTAGTATATCCTTGTGTGTGTATCTGTATATATATATATATATATATATATATATATGTATATATCCATATGAATATTTATGTGTATGTAAATTAATATAGATATATGTATATATACGTTTTTATCTATATATACATCTGTGTGTCCGTTAACCTATACATTTCCTGGACATGGACACTTACACATGCGTTTTGGGTTTTATCTCTGCTTCAGCAGCATACTATTGCCTTAGTCATTATGACACCGACACTTCACTCCGGTGAACTTGTGCTCAGTATATTGCACGTTATACAGATGTCGCACGTTTTTCATGTCTGGGGTGCTGCTGCTAACTGAGATGTGATACAGTGTCATTCGACCTATTACTCGTATGCGCAGCCTATTATTCCTGCTACTGTGTTTGTTTCTGTGCACATTCGTATTATTACTGTTGATAGGACGTGTGTTTGTGTTATTTTGACTGTACGTCAACATATCGTTGTCTTCATGTAGTTGTAGCTTTCTCCTTTTCCCGGTTTGGGGTTGTCACAGCAGAACTCCGTTCCGCTCATGGGTGGCGTATAGGTTTTATGTGCCGGGTTGCCAGTCCTGACGCACAACGTCCAACAACTATACGCCCATTCACGCATGTCTCCATGCAAACGACGCTCTATCTGGGAATCGCACCTACATACTAGCTGACCTCCATGGGCCGCTCCATTGCACCCGGCGCAACATACCCTAGCACCCCTGTGTCCATAATCGCATATCCATAGTTTCTCCTGCACACCCGTGTTGAGTTTCCACGCATAACAGCCATTATATACCTGATGTCGCAGCCATGACACACCTTTACACATTGCCTCCCATGAGCGTTGGGGCCCTACACACATTTTGTACCGCCTCATGTATTCACAGGCTCACCATCCATTCATATTTGCACATACGTGCCTTTCCTGATGTTATGGATTACGAACGATTTGCGGGTTACAAATGTAGGTGGTCACAACATGTACTACATTCCGTCTGTTTACAAAGTTGATGTAGCACTTCAACGATGTTATGGCCACTGATATAAACCTGCCTCTGGTGTGAAGAGCGGTGCTCTACTCACACTTGTGCAGCTTTATGTGACATACACTGCGAGCACTTCATAATTCCTTACTTGCTCTGGATTCCCTTCACAACCCTTATGTTTGCTTTCGTCTTTCAGCGTTCCTTATAAATATATCTATATATATATGTATATATATATATATATATATATATATATATATATATATATATATATATATATATATATACATATATCTATATATATATATATATGTGTGTGTGTGTGTGTGTGTGTATATATATATATATATATATATATATATATATATTTATATATGTGTATATATAGATAAATATGTAGATATATAATTGCATATTTCTGTTATGTCTGTGGATATTTATCTATAGACACATCTATCTATCTATCTATCTATATATATAAAAGTTACAGCTGCACAAGACAACATACATTTGCTATGCTAATAGCTGCGTACACCGGTGCAGGCGCACTTACATCTACTTATTCTGAGTCGCGGCTTCTTAGCACTTCTGTGGATCACTAGTGATACCTGCATTGCTTACTGTACTTCTTTCCTTGTTTCACTTGAAAGAAAGTTACTGTTTGTCATTTTTGCATTTAAGTTACCTGTAACACATTGCACTTAAGTTACCTGGCACTTGCTCACTAAAGCAATTATATAAGTCAGCACTAAAAATTAAAAGCACTACACCCTCAATCCCCACTGGCCCTGGTTTTCAATTATTAAGGAATTCCCAATATTATTCTAGCATGTCCAAAGGTGAGTTGTCAATCTTCTCTCCGGTCCAGCTGGTGAATCTGGGAATCTTTAGGCAATGTTACAACTGCTTCATGTACACAGACAACCCTCTCCTCCTCCCAACAAATTCCAACACATGTGAGAGATGCAACCATATAGCCAAACTGGAGGCTAAGCTCTCTCAACTCAGTACTGGCATAACCAGTCAGGAGGAGAAGGAAACCACACTCACTACAATTCCAGTCTCACATAGACCTACCACGACAGCAAACCAAACACATAATTACACAAAACATACTGAGGCTCTAAATAAAGATCTGTCAAGCAGCAGAGACCTCCAAAGCAGACACCCAAGCAGCCGCTACCCCAAAACAAAACACGTGCAACACATATCTCACAAAGCCAGTGTGCCGAACAGTCACAGCCCTTAAGACTAAACAACACACCTGATACACTTGTAATAGGTGACTCTATCGTCAGGCACACTGACGTCCCACTCACCAGGCTGAACAAGGAGAGGGTCACGGTGAGCAGCCTGTCGGGCGCTAGGATCCGCCACATAACACAAGCACTTAGGTCACTCCAAGGCAAGTATAAATATGACTCAGTCATTGTCCATGCTGGTGTGAATGACCTGAGACATACCTCCCTGGACTACAAGAAAAGAGACATAAAGGAGCTCTCTGAGCATGTAGCCCAGGCCGGTATGACCCTGACCTTGAGTAGCATCTTACCCTCACCAAGAATTATGCCACAATATGAAGACAAGATGTTCAATTTCAACAATTGGCTTACGTACTGGTGTCATTCAAAGGGGATCCAATGCCTGTCAGCTTGGGATGATATGCTCGACAAGCCACGATGCTTCGCTAGGGACAGCTTGCACCTGTCACCCCTGGGCTTTCGGATATTGGCAAAGGCTCTTTCTACCCCCATAGTGCCTTTTTTAGGCAAGGCTCAAAAGACAAACCCACCTCCATAGTTATCACAAGGGATAAGAAACTAAGAGTAATGCTACTCAACGCTAGAAGTCTAAACCTCAAGATGCACGCACTCGAAACTCTCCTTAGCATTGAGAACATCGATATCTGTGCAGTAACAGAAACCTGGTTCAGGGCTCCCGAGAGCACCCCAGCACTACCAGGTTATACCTCATACCATGCTTTTTGGCCCCAAAACTTGGACCAAACCCCAAAAGGAGGGGGAGTATCGATATTCATCAAAGATACCCACACCTCCAGGTTGGTGGCAAAGCACGAAGCATCAGAGACTATCCATGTGCAACTAACAGTGGGTAAAACTGCCTTCCAGTTTATAGCCTGCTACAGACCACCCTCCCAAACCCAGGAACCCCACTCGGCCTTCCTGAGAACACTGGAAAATATGAAGGTCTCTCCAAACACCAATTATATTGGGCGACTTCAACTACCCAAACATAGACTGGGAGCATTACTCTAGCTCCAACAACCTAGCCCAAAGGTTCCTAGAATTTATAAACTCATATGCTATGGAACAACTTGTTACCACTCCCACAAGAGGGGAAAACATACTGGACCTGATCATCACCAACATGGGGACTCTATGCTCCAGACCAGAAGTGTATCCCTCACTGGTAAGATCAGACCATAAACTAATCTCACTGGATATTCACATCCCGATCCCACCCCCTGCCCAGAAAACCACAGTGAAAAACTTCTAAAGCAAATTTCACTCCTCAAAACTGAGGTGGAATCCTTCAAAGCCCCCGAGCCTGTGGAAAATACGGCCCAGACCATAGAATCCTTTATAAACGCATTCTATGAACACCTTCAGGAATGCATGGATCATGCAATCCCAAATAAAACCAAGACCCAGTCCTCCAAAGGCAGACGTCCTGTCTGGTGGACCCCAGCCATAAACAAACTATACAATAGAAGGAGGAAGCTACTAAATGATAGAGCAAAATCCCAAAAAGGGAAGGCATCACTGATCAGTATTAGCAAAAAACTACGTGCACACATAAAATTGTCTAAGGCCAGCTTTGAGAGAAAAATTGCACAGGACACTAAGGATAATCACAAGGCTTTCTTTAGTTATGTTAGGAACCTGGGTGGTAATTCCCAGATATGCTCAGAATTAGTCCAAAATGACAAAAAATACACCGAACCCACAGACATTGCCAACATCCTAGCTGACAGGTTCAGCACAAACTCCCCCCCCCACCAAAAGGGCAAATATCTATCCCAGCAGAGTGCTGCCCCCCTGACATCTTAGATGCTCAGGTAAGAGCCGCCCTCTCCAAAGCAAAAAACACAGCATCAATGGGACCAGATGGTGTCCCGGGCTGCATCCTACATGAACTCCAAGAAGAGCTAAACCCAAACATAAAACTACTGTTCAATCTCAGCCTTACTACAGGCTATGTGCCCACAGAGTGGCATACAGCAACAGTGGTCCCCCTCCATAAAGGTGGTGCCTCAACGGATCCTGGAAACTATCGCCCCATAAGCCTGACTAGCTTGGTCTGCAAAGCTATGGAAAGGATCATCATGGACATCATAAATAAGGATATTGGGGACCTACAAACACTGGATCCTACCCAGTTCAGCTTTGTTAAGGGCAGATCCTGCCTCTTAAACCTGTTTGATTTCTTTGAAACAGTCACCAAGGCCATTGACGAGGGGAAGGTGGTCCACACAGCCTACCTGGACCTCGGAAAAGCCTTCGATACAATACCCCACTCGGACATTATAGATAAGCTCACCAGCTTAAATATAAACCCCAATGTCACTAGATGGATTGCAAATTGGCTTAAGGACAGAACCCACATGGTTAGAATTGCTGGAGTCATGTCAGACTCCAAACCAGTTACAAGTGGTGTCCCACAAGGCTCAGTCCTGGGACCTCTCTTGTTTGGTATATATTTCTCTGAGGTACAGGCCAACATGGAAGGACTGTGGCTGACCAAGTTCACAGATGACTGCAAACTGGGCGCCATAATTGACTCTCCAGCCGACACAAGCATCCTCCAAAAGGGCCTCATAGAAACAGACAACTGGTGCCAGAGCCGTGGCCTCAAGCTAAATGCCAAAAAGTGTATAGTCATCCCCTTTGGCAAAAACAAAGTGCCCACAAATTACCACATAGGTGGTAATCCATTAAGTACAGAAGAAGTAATTAGGGACCTGGGGACCCAAGTTGATAGCAATCTCTCATTTGACATCCATGTGGCCAAAGTGGTTAGAAAAACATTTTATACAGCCCACCGCATTTAAGTTACCTGTAACACATTGCACTTAAGTTACCTGGCACTTGCTCACTAAAGCAATTATATAAGTCAGCACTAAAAAATTCCCAATATTATTCTAGCATGTCCAAAGGTGAGTTGTCAATCTCTTGGACCAAACCCCAAAAGGAGGGGAGTATCGATATTCATCAAAGATACTCACACCTACAGGTTCGTGGCAAAGCACGAAGCATCAGAGACTATCCATGTGCAACTAACAGTGGGTAAAACTGCCTTCCAGTTTATAGCCTGCTACAGACCACCCTCCCAAACCCAGGAACCCCACTGCCTTCCTGAGAACACTGGAAAATATGAAGGTCTCTCCAAACACCAATTATATTGGGCTACTTCAACTACACAAACATAGACTGGGAGCATTACTCTAGCTCCAACACCCTAGCCCAAAGGTTCCTAGAATTTATAAACTCATATGCTATGGAACAACTTGTTACCACTCCCACAAGAGGGGAAAACATACTGGACCTGATCATCACCAACATGGGGACTCTATGCTCCAGACCAGAAGTGTATCCCTCACTGGTAAGATCAGACCATAAACTAATCTCACTGGATATTCACATCCCGATTCCACCCTCTGCCCAGAAAACCACAGTGAAAAACTTCTCTAAAGCAAATTTCACACTCCTCAAAACTGAGGTGGAATCCTTCAAAGCCCCCGAGCCTGTGGAAAATACGGCCCAGACCATAGAATCCTTTATAAACGCATTCTATGAACACCTTCAGGAATGCATGGATCATGCAATCCCAAATAAAACCAAGACCCAGTCCTCCAAAGGCAGGCGTCCTGTCTGGTGGACCCCAGCCATAAACAAACTATACAATAGAAGGAGGAAGCTACTAAATGATAGAGCAAAATCCCAAAAAGGGAAGGCATCACTGATCAGTATTAGCAAAACTATGGCACACATAAAATTGTCTAAGGCCAGCTTTGAGAGAAAAATTGCACAGGACACTAAGGATAATCACAAGGCTTTCTTTAGTTATGTTAGGAACCTGGGTGGTAATTCCCAGATATGCTCAGAATTAGTCCAAAATTACAAAAATACACGAACCCACAGACATTGCCAACATCCTAGCTGACAGGTTCAGCACAAACTCCCCCCCCACCAAAAGGGCAAATATCTATCCCAGCAGAGTGCTGCCCCCCTGACATCTTAGATGCTCAGGTAAGAGCCGCCCTCTCCAAAGCAAAAAACACAGCATCAATGGGACCAGATGGTGTCCCGGGCTGCGTCCTACATGAACTCCAAGAAGAGCTAAACCCAAACATAAAACTACTGTTCAATCTCAGCCTTACTACAGGCTATGTGCCCACAGAGTGGCGTACAGCAACAGTGGTCCCTCTCCATAAAGGTGGTGCCTCAACGGATCCTGGAAACTATCGCCCCATAAGCCTGACTAGCTTGGTCTGCAAAGCTATGGAAAGGATCATCATGGACGTCATAAATAAGAATATTGGGGACCTACAAACACTGGATCCTACCCAGTTCAGCTTTGTTAAGGGCAGATCCTGCCTCTTAAACCTGTTTGATTTCTTTGAAACAGTCACCAAGGCCATTGACGAGGGGAAGGTGGTCCACACAGCCTACCTGGACCAAAAAGCTCGATACAATACCCCACTCGGACATTATAGATAAGCTCACCAGCTTAAATATAAACCCCTATGTCACTAGATGGATTGCAAATTGGCTCAAGGACAGAACCCACATGGTTAGAATTGCTGGAGTCATGTCAGACTCCAAACCAGTTACAAGTGGTGTCCCACAAGGCTCAGTCCTGGGACCTCTCTTGTTTGGTATATATTTCTCTGAGGTACAGGCCAACATGGAAGGACT
The DNA here is from genome assembly GCF_019279795.1 of Protopterus annectens. NCBI lineage: Eukaryota > Metazoa > Chordata > Ceratodontiformes > Protopteridae > Protopterus > Protopterus annectens. The sequence continues at coordinate 1,435,330,603 of NC_056726.1, forward strand.
GTGGCTGACCAAGTTCACAGATGACTGCAAACTGGGCGCCATAATTGACTCTCCAGCCGACACAAGCATCCTCCAAAAGGGCCTCATAGAAACAGACAACTGGTGCCAGAGCCGTGGCCTCAAGCTAAATGCCAAAAAGTGTATAGTCATCCCCTTTGGCAAAAACAAAGTGCCCACAAATTACCACATAGGTGGTAATCCATTAAGTACAGAAGAAGTAATTAGGGACCTGGGGACCCAAGTTGATAGCAATCTCTCATTTGACATCCATGTGGCCAAAGTGGTTAGAAAAACATTTTATACAGCCCACCTAATCATGAAGGGATTCACATCTAGATCAAGTGACGTTATCGTGCCTCTTTACTCATCCCTCATCAGGCCCATAATTGAGTACAATGCCCCTTTTGGGATGTACCTTACCAGACACCTGCAGCAACTGGAAAGACCCCAAAAGTACCTCACCAAGAGGATCAAAGGGCTCAAACAGATGCCATATGCTGCCCGGTTAAAGAAACTCCAGCTCTGCTCAGTGGCATACCGCCTGTTCAGATCTGTGCCTGATGTATAAAGCCATGTCCAACTCGGAAGTAATGGACATGCTGCACCTCAGAAAATCCAAATCCCATAGAGCTACGCGCTCGAGAGACTTGAACCTCAGCACTGAAATAAATAGGACATGCTGGAGGGACAGATTCATAACCCAGAGGCTCCCTTCACTCTGGAATAAAATCCCAGTCCAGGTTAGGCAGAGTCCCTCATTGACTCTCTTCAAGAGAAATCTTGATGAGTGGATGGGAGATCATAGGTTTACCCCGGGTATCACTTCTGTGTCACTGTTAGACAGAGGCACAGTATACTAACCTCGAAAAAGGGCATAGCAAAATAAATTTAAAATGGGTGGCGAAAGCCAAACACATTCTGGCTAGGCTTATAAATGCCCTATGGCAGATAGCCTAGTATGAACCTATGAACCTATATGTTTACAGGCACTTCTTTGGGATTACATGTGCCTTATTCCTTATGAAAGTACCACTTTGATGGAATCCGGTTAACGGACCCATGCAAATGCGGTCACCTTTACATGTATAAATGTTGGCTTTACAGCACAGAGGCATTCATTACACAATTAATATGTGCTATAGTCGTACTTGAACCGGGAATGCCCTTGCGTTGGGTGGATGCTGTAACCACTACACTATTGGTGTTCTGGCTCATTTATTTGTATACCCATGGTTCATAGCTACTCTGACATATGCCTCACCACTTCCCTTACACAGCAGGCATCCATTCTCCTGCTGGGAAAACCGCAGTACTACATTTAGGGCATTCCCTGTTTCCTACTGCTCTGGACCCGTGCTGCAAGTCTACTCACTCCAAGGATATTCAGAACTCCTACGCTTATAGTCCTCACACATATGCATGTTTGATTGTCAAGTTGTTCATGTGTTGGCCCGGGTTTAGGCTCGGCCGACTACTCACTAGAGCTGCCCTGGTGCTGTTCAAAGATCAGATGTAGCACATGGACAGAGTTAGTCCCGATTTTAGCATTCTGTCTGTGCTTACAGACGCAGGTGTTTGGGCACCTCTGACTACATTATTGGGTCGGCACTACATAGTTTAGGGTGGGGAGTGGTTCCACTACATAATGCAGGTCTGGAGGTGGTTTCCACATGTTTCCCTTCCCATTTGAGTATTTCATTCATTTATAGATACAGTGAATATTATTCTGGACATCTGTTATAAATTCTCTACAGGTATGCAAAAGTCCTGTCAACAGATGTGACAGTTGGTTGGTGTACTTATGTGTACGGACCTCTGTGATACTTGGGGACTCATTTCTACAGTGACAGGGACAAGGCTATGACAACTCAGGGACAATCACGGATACTTCTACCATATTAGTACTATTAACTTGGAACGTGTTGATAGATTGGTAATACTACTAATTTTCTGCAGTTAAATGCGTCTATTACTCTTCATTGTTGTAAGTAGTCATTCTCATTCAACATCTTTTCTCCAAAGGTCACTGGCTTTGTGAGTGGTTAAGAGGCTGGCCAGTAATTGTGCTAATGCTCTGACCATTGGTAGCATTGACATTGTCATATGTACAGGTTGGGATGTATTCTGGGGACTAGGGTTGCCACCTTTTCAAATGGCCAAGATGGGACATTTTCGGAACACACATCAGATTTTACAAGCTGACACATACCCACGGTCAGTACAAAGGATAGAACTTTACTTATTTGCCTACATAAAAGCCTATTGTTGTAGCGGTTTAGTTGTCTATTCTGTTTCTTGTAACATTTAGGTATTTTAGATACTGAAATAATTATTTTCTGCAACTATTATATAACATATGGGACATAATTATGTCCTACAATCCCAGGACATTTGCCATTTGTTATGTATTTTGTCAGGACACAACTGTCCAAAGAGGGACTGTCCCTCACAAAGTGGGACAGATTTTAACCCTACTGCGGACACCAGATTGTTTGGGCCAACACATAGCCACGGTCAGTGCAGGTTTAGAACATTCATTTGCTTCCTAGCTGTGAGCCTTATACCTTTGGCACTTTTGTTGTTTGACTGTTTCTTGTACAAATTACGTTTATTCTATCCTGATGTGACTGCTTTAGGCAACTGTTACATGCAGTATGGTACATAGTTATTTCCTACAATCACAGGACATTTGGCATTGTATCATTGTTGGTCAGGTCACACCTACACACGCATTAATTGTCCCTCACACAGTGGATCAGGGGGTATCCTGTTTACGGCAGTGCTTTCATCACCCATATACCATGTGCCACTATGCGAATGTGTGCAATATATTCTCTTGCTTATTCGTGTCGGGACACGTGCATCACGGGCAGGTGTCTGATCCTGGGTAGTAGGTTCTGCATGACCATCTAGGGCTGGACAGTCTTGTGCACCACTACTGCACATTCCAACTTGTGTCCAGATATCTACAGGACTGGACTTCATGTCTTCATACCCATTCTAATGTTTACACAGGTTACTTATCCCATGAGGGATATCCCAAAAATTGAACAAGACCAAAACAAGACAAATACCGAACATTCTTCTGGCGTTATGAAAATGTGCTGGGGATTTTACATGCAAGGGATACATAGTTTGCAATCCTGAAACTGCCTAGGTTGACACTACATACTACATATGCGTAGTCGTCACTATGTGTAGATGTGGCTGCACCAAACCAGTAGGCCAAGTATGGCCGGATTTGGTGGACGTTCAGGTATGAGAGCGGGTTGTGTGCTGTGGAGGGGATGCTTGGTAGTCCATTATGCATCCAGGTGTGTTGCATTTGATATGGCCAGTCCCATCAGGACCAATCTGTGGGTATGTGCCAGTGACACGTCTATACATTTGTATCGCACATTCTAATATTCATATGTTTGTGGGATTGTGTTCTACAGTATGGCCTGTCTGGTTGTATTGCAGATGTGCATACATGTTTTTGTGTTTCTTTCTGCTTCACCTGGTGTTCCCTCATACACCTCTGGTTCGCCTATTCTGCAAACGACACAGTGTCACCTTGGAGGATTATACCATTACCCATACCCCCACACATATTCCTGACACTCCACCCATCATTGCTTTGGTTGATGGCCCATGACACGGTCAAGGTAACACATTGCATACCCTACATATGTCAGGTACCTGTATGGTTGTGTGGACTACCCTGCCATGTTGACTTTCCACATGTTATACCTCACGCACATTGGCACACGCCCATACTTTACTTTCATGACATGGTTGGTATACCTGGGTTATACCCGTTCAACTGTGACACATCCTGACAAGTTCGGCTTGGACCGCTGATGTGCAGATTTTGGCCGACTGTTCTAATCATTGGTAGGAGGCCACCTTTTCCTATGTCCAGGATGGGATATATTCCGGACACATATCCGAATGTACTGGACAACACGTACCCACAATCAATGATACAGATAATATTGTTCCTTTCAGCCTACATGTTGCCTGATTGTTGTAGCAGTTTATATGCTCCTTCTGTTTCCTTTACATGCTTATTCTATTTTCTGTCACATTTGGTATGTGAAATATGGAAATACCTATTGTATGTGACTATTACATGCATTGTGGGATATAATTCGGTCATACGGTCGCTAGATATGTACATTTATCATGTTATTTGTTATGGACACATCTGCCCAGCTGTGTACCCTCCCTCACAATATGGGTCAGCTGGTGACCCTGACCATTGGGCTGAACATACCTATTGGCGGCGCGCTAACATATGATGCATTTCACTTCTACTTGGTATAACTATCTACACTGCTTTGGACTATGGGCACACGGTTTTCAATGTCATTTGTTCGTGGGATAGGGACCCGTTATTCCCTACCGTGCATTTGTGTTTGTTTCTTCATTTTGTATTTGCAGGAACTGTCTTGCATGCTTTGCATACATTTCGGTATCCATGGACACTGACATATGTGATTACTATTGCTTGCAAATTGTTATATGCAAGCATTTTAGGTTGCACGTCAACAGCTGACATTTCCACGCCTCCGTGCGGCACTTCGACATGCCCTATGCACTCGCGCTCCATTCCTATGCACTTGGCTGTGGCGGCTGCGCACCTTTATTAATATGCATTTGGCACTACTGTGCCATCTTCACACTGCAGGGTCGGCGCAAGCCTAACGCCAGCCTTGCGCCGAGCTTCATGAATCCCGGGGGTTGTCCTGTGCGATTCTCAGCTAAAGCATCTTCAGTGTGGAGACATGCATGAATGGGCATACCTTCGTTGAAGGTTGTGCATCAGGGCTGGCAACTTGGTACGTAAAAATCTACTGCCAATCATTAGCGGACCGGAGTTCCGCTGTGGCAACCCCTAACCGGAAAAAGCCGAAAGATACAACAACAACATTCTTGTTTTCTTTTATACATTGAGAAATGGTTGAATATAATATATTACAGAGTCTATACAGATCCATAGAGGTTGTACATTTTTATCTGAATGACTAAAAGACATTTCTACTTAAAGAGAGAACAACATAAAATTGTTTATGTAATAATGTAAATGTATAACAGTTAATGAAAGGAGGTGTAATGCAGGGCTGCAAAAACCTAGAAAAGCTAGAATTGAGATGTCTGGGAGCAATATGTGAGAGGCAGATGGCGACAGAACTTTGTTGTTTTACATACTTGTGTTGTGTTCAATTTACTGCAATTTCTGTACAATATTCCTCATTAATTTAATTATTTTTGCCAAAAAAAAGTCAAACCTCAAAGAAGTGCAGTCAACCAATAAAGCCAGATGTTAGATCTTCATACTCATTGTTCAGAACATGCATGTTGATGAAAAGCTTTGCTCTATTAACATTTTAATATGGATGACTATATATAAAAATTATCTCTTGTCTGGAGTCTTTGTCCCCTCATTATTATTGGCTTTGTCCATAATTCTTGGGCAAAGAAGTTGAGAGGTATAGTGGGGGGCTGGGGTGTGGCATGGCCATGGAACGTGTCAACTATCTCTAATTTGGGTTTATATTAGAACATCAAAGTGTCAGATCTTCAAATGTTCTAATATCGACACCTAGTAACTGAAAGTTGAAAATAGTGAATTTTTAGATAACCGAATTCTTTCCTAGGGAAAGAATTCGGTTGTCTGTTATTGTCACTACGTCAGTTTCAGCTCTGCAGTGGAAAGTTACGGTCAGGTTCAGGTAAGTGTGTGATTGTGTGGACATGAGGGTTAGGGTGGGATAGGTGAGTTAGGGTTAGGACTCGGGTCAGGTAAGTGTGCAAATGTTTGGACATGAGGGTTAGGGTGGGATAGGTGAGTTAGGGTTAGGGCACGGGTGAGGTGTGTGTGCGATAGTGACGGACCTTAGGGTTAGGGTTTGGGTTAAGGTAAGTGGGTAGATAGTGGTGTATGTACAGTTTAGTGTAGGTTTAGATGTAAGATTTTAGGTGTATGTGTGTGGATTGCTGTGTGTTTGGTGTGTTTGTGTTGTGTGTATGTGTTTTGGAACAGCAAATCTTTTCCCTAGGAAAAAATTCGATGTTCTAAATTTTCGGTCTTATTGGTTTTCGGTTACTAGGTGTCGATATTAGAACATTCGAAGACCTGAAACTTCGATGTTCTAATATAGACCCTCTTATTTTTGCTTCATATTTGATTTTCTTTTCATGTAAGATTTCTGCTGATCTGGCAAATAACTGAGGATTGCAGTTACTAAATAATGACAGATATTGGATTTTTAGAATTCATAGCCTACAGAAAAATCATGCTAATGCAATGCAATCTCCTCTTATTCTAACCACTTTTTAAGTATATAAAGGCATTACCTATCCCTGATTTTGGACATTTGTCCTTCATTATTATTTAGACTCCCTGATTCTTGAATGAAGGTACTGAAAGATATTTGGTTGCTGTGAGTTGAACATTATATTCTGACAGTGTTGACTTGAGAAGATAAATTCCTCTGAGGCAGTTATTCCCATGATCACAATCAAATATTTGAGGTTTAAAGTCACAGTCATACAAGTAGCTGCAATTGATGGCTTTTTTGTGTGAATTTCTATATCTGTAGTTGTGTAGTACATAAATACATCAGGAATGAAATATTAACATAGCACTCTAATTATTCTCGCTCTATATATGAGGCATTCTGAGTTTAAACGACTGTTAATGGTAATGTTATCAGCTGTGTTAGCTTAATCACATTGATACTACAAATGTTACAAATGTTTTCTTGGATAAGAATGTCCCATGTTTGAGTAGAGCCTCCCTTTTCCCACACACATGCTGTACACCTTGTTCCTAACCTTACACCAGATGTATACTATCTGATTTGCCCAGGTTTTAGTATCCTACGGTGATGGCTTCATGAAATTGCTAGTTGCAACTGAAATTTGCTCCCTATGCAAATTAATCTACCCAACCTAGCATTTTTACTTGAACCTCAATATATTGAAGAATAACTACCAATAATACATTGTGTTTGTACTAGAATGTGCATTATCGTAAATGTTTTGTTACCTAATATCTGTGCTGAACATCCTACTTATTTAACCTCTGTGTTTCTCTCTACCTTCATGCAACCAGTTGCCCTACCTGCTCGTAAGGCACTATAACTGTGGAACTGCCCTGTCCTGTTTGCCAGCAACCTTAAACCAATAACTGCCGTCTTCACCGTAAACTAAGGATTTAACTTTTCTCTCGCCCTGAAAAACAGCCCCTCAAGGACAATTCAACAGAAGAAAGTAGGTGTTATACAACTTCTGTCAATAGAAGCAACGATGTATAAATTATTGTAGCTCTTAAAGTATACTCCCCTGCTAGGCGGCCAGCAGCCATTATCTTCCTTTTCCTTCTTCCTAGCCCACTTTCCCTCCAATACCCTTGTAAATACATAATATCCTTCCTTCCTCCTCAAATTCCAAGACCTGCTACCTCCTAAAGGGAACTATTGTAGCTATACTGACTTTGGCCACTAGGTGGCGACTTTGTCCTAGAACTATCATTTTGTCTTGAAAAACATCTCTCAGGAATATAGTATTTCTAGCTTGTAGAGTTATAGTCCTACTCTATCCCTCTATGATAGAGGCTCTATCTTCATACTCTGTATCATTTAGCTATCCTCCCTCTATCCCTACTATCAAGGCTACCATCTCCCACCTTTCTCCACCTTCACTTACCTTAAAAGACAGCTCTACACTGATTGTTCTCCTGGGGCTCACTCCTTCTGTGGCTCTACCTGCTCCGTTCGCCCTGTGGGCTCTCTCCGCTCCCCTACCATGCCCCCAAATCTCAACCACCCCAAGTGCATCTACATTTATACACACAAACCACATCCCTATCCATACATGCAATCACACAGACCAACCCTTTAAAGTGCTACAACCTACTTCCCACTAATCATTATCTATCTGCACCTATCCCTGTATACTAACCTACACACAATAATTCTACAATGTCACCTAACACTACCCATACACACTTTAAACCCTTACTCCTACTATCACTCCTACCTATTTTAGCTATACCCTATCTACTTACATTCTATGAACACGTCAACTACATACACTTGCATAACCCCATGAAACAAACCTCCACACCAACACTCATCATCCCTCATAGCCACAATCACACATCCTATCCACCAAAGTATTTATCAGTCAAATTTCATAAGTTCACTCACATCACATACTACAGCCCTAGAGCTAGAAAACTCCAAAACCTAATATGTAAAGGGTTAATACTCACTCTGGCAATAGAAGTCCACTCCGTAATTGATGGTGACATACACCCAAACCCTGGCCCAAATTTCATCACTAACACAAAGCCTAACACCCCAAATTCTACTAATGCACATCTGGTCAATAGACCCCCTAACTCTCTCCTCAATATTCAAAGCATGAACAATAAAGTTGCTCACTTACACGCCCTCATGGATATACATTCATTTGACATCCTCTGCCTTTCTGAAACATGGCTCAGACCAATGATACAAGATACTACTGTTATCCCCCCAGGTTACAGTATCCTGAGACTTGACTGTAATTCTAAGAAAGGTGGAGGAGTAGCAATTTTATATAAATCTGAATTACAAGTCACCTCCATTGACTCTAAACCTCCACTAACAATGCAGAAATTCTTATCTCCAAAATTCAACTTAACAAATGTAAATTCATTTATATAATCTGTATTTACCTTCCCCCAGGCAACAATATCAACACCTTAGAGGATATCCTAAGTTGGCTGTCCACCACCTACCCACAAGAAACCATAATTCTTGGTGACTTTAATATAAACTGGATGTCTTGCACAGCCTTCTAACCATATCAGTCTACATGGTTTTAAGCAAACGATTACAGCCCCCACTAGAACCAATAAACATAATAATAATGACAGTACCCCAGATTGGATTCTCACAAACAGTCATAACCAATCTTACAAAATAGAGACTCTCCCTGAAGATATAAGTGATCACTCACTCACCTTCTTAATCAGTATAAGACTGACACCCCAAACCCAACCATTTATAAGAAAATAAGGTCTAATAAAAAAATTTAACCCTGACAGCTTTCAAAAAAAAACCTCATAGGTTGTGACTGGTCACCCCTGAAACACCTACCATTGAAGATGCCATTAAATACTTTAACTCTAAATTTTTAACCATTCTAGACTACCATGCCCCAACACGTATAATAAGAAGTAGGTCAAAACCAGCCCCTTGGCTCTCCAAAACTACCAAACAAAAAAATCTGCATAGAAACAAACTCTGGGCTAGCTGGCATACAACTAAAAACCCGGACGATCAACTAAAATTTAGACAATTAAGAAACGAAACTAAAAAACCCATATTGTCAGATAAAAGAAACTTTTACTGTCACCTTCAACAAACCCAGCAAAATAAAAATTCTGGTCTGGTATCAATAAACTTTTGCATCCAGGTCAGCCAATCACACCCACCCCCTCAGGCTCCAATCTCCACAGCCCTAACCAAATTTCCAATTCTTTTAACACTTTCTTCACAGACACTATTCAATCTTTGGCCAATCAGCTATCCCCTGACACTGCATCTTCTTCCAATGTTATCACTAACATCCCCCAATATTTCAATTCCGACCCGTTCCTACATCCTTTGTCTGCACCCTTATTCAGAAACTTAAACCCACCACCCTCTCTGCAGATCTACTACCTGCAGAATACCTGCAAAAAGCAACCAAAGCTATAGCCTACCCCATATCCATCCTCAGTAACAGAACTATTTCTGAAGGAACTATTCCATCAATCTGGAAAATCTCACATATCATCCCCCTGCATAAAGGTGGTAATTCCAAAGATTTTTCTAACTATAGGCCTATAGCCATATTATCCCCACTGGCAAAAATCATGGAGAAGTGCATTCATAAGCAACTATTAAACCACCTCCTAGAAAACAACCTACTAGCTACCTGCCAACATGGCTTCAGACCATTTCATAGCACCTCTTCACTACATTAATAAAAATCATAAAAATGATACTCTACCCTCAGCCCTCTTCATTGATCTGTCAAAAGGCTTCGACATGGTCAATCACCAGCTACTCATTAACATACTTAGAAACCTCTCACTGGATCCACTTGCCATACAATGGTTCCAATCCTATTTAAATAACAGGCAACAGGCTGTATTATGGGAGAATAACCTGTCTTCCCATCTACCAATTACCCTTGGTGTACCTCAAGGCTCCATATTGGGTCCTCTCCTCTTTTCTATCTTTACTAATGACTTACACTCTGTATTACCTGAAGCTACCTTTATTCAATATGCAGATGACTTCACACTAATATGCTCAGCCTCTTCACTATCACAACTTCAGTCCCTAACCCAAGATATGTTTAGCACAGTAGAGAATTGGCTTATTCACCAATGTCTCATCCTGAACCCAAACAAAACAAAAATGCTACTATTCACTACCACCCGCACAACCCCCCCACTACATTTCACAGTCACATCTAGCAATGGTATGATCATATCTCCAGACTCTATTACAAAACTACTTGGAGTTCTAATCGATAACAATCTCACCTTCGAGCCCCATATTAACAACACTATAAAAACAGTAAACAAGAAACTAGGTTCCCTCTATAGGATCAAACCCTATCTGACTCCACTAGCCAGGACCACCATTGCCCATACCTACCTAATCTCAACCTTATTATATGCATCCCCTATCTATACCAAATTCTGTAAAAGCAATCTGAACAAGTTGGCTAGCTCCTACAATAATATTGCCAGATTTGCAACTGGGTCTGCCTATAGAACCCATCATTGCAACAATCTTAATCAACTAGGATGGTTAGAATTGTCGAATCTTATTCTATCAAACCAACTAACTATTTCCCATAAGATACTGCATGATCCTGCAGATACGCCAATACTAACTAACTTAATCACCCCATACAATAACCTGAAGACCTTGCGCTCATCAAATAAATTAATGGTAAAGATAAGTAAAACCAACAATCTGGCTGAAGACTCTCTGTTCTCTAACACAGTGGGTAAAACCTGGAACTCCTTCCCTACTGATCTAAACTCCTTACCTTCAATTACCCTATTTAAATCCAAACTCAAACCATACCTTAAATCACACTGGCTATGCCCCTGTGCAAACCTAGACTAACTACCTCCCTTGTCTCCAGACACAAATCTTCTCACTCACACAAACTAATTATTCTTTTACTAACATTAATGTGTATGTAACCTTTTTTAAAGTTCAGTAGTGCTTGATTTCAATTACCTTATATTTTGTAGTACGTATATCCATACTTGTTATGTAGCTTGGAATGTTTTTTCCTTACTCATAAGCTAAAATGCAATGTACTATTATAATTTGCCAAAACTTGATAATGTACCTATGTTTTTGTGATTCTATTCTGAAGTGTGGAGCTTTTCTCCCCATGCCTCCACTGAAAATGGACATGTATCCAGATGGACTAGCCCGGTCAACAAATGTAAAATAAATAAATAAATATATAAATACATGCTCTCAGCTGTTCCAGAATTTGCATTGTCTTTCATTTTTGGCTCATATTTTGATATGTTCCTCATAATTTTCTTTTCTGGAAAATTAATAAGTATAGCAGTTACTAAATGATGATGACAAACTTTTGGATTTCAATCTTAATAGCCTTTAAAAAAGCACACTAATGCAAAGATTTTTCATTTTCTAACAAGTTTCTAAGTATGCAAAGGCAATATCTGGCTCTCATCTAGGTCCTTTGTCTGCTCCTAGTTTTTAGCATTCTCTTTAATTCTTGAGCTAAGCATTTGAGATGTATGTGGGAGGTGGGGGGGCTTACATTGGGTTGCACATTGTATTCTGACATGAATGACCTCAGAAAATAAATGCCTGTGTGACAATTATATATTTATTCACTCATTTGATCACAATCAAAGATCTAAGGTGCATAATCATGGTCATGCAATTGGCTGTAATTGATGGACACGTATGAGTGTGTGTGTGTGTGTGTGTGTGTGTGTGTGTGTGTGTGTGTGTGTGTGTGTGTGTGTGTGTGTGTGTGTGTGTGTGTGTGTGTGTGTGTATGTGTGTGTGTACGCATGCATATGTGTGTTGTTGTAGGTGAGTTATAATTGCTGCAGACATTTATTTATTTATTTATTACATTCTGAAATATGAGGCGTATGCAGTCAAAAACTTGGCTTTAATTGCTGGGTATGGAGATTGTCTATGAATGAAAGTGATTGATACTGTTGTCATTTTTCAATTTAAACAGTCATTAGAACAAAATGTTGCAAAAAGAAAAGATGTAAGATGCATCTCAGATAATCCACAAACATATCATTAGGCTACCAGGCTCCCAATTTAATTCATTCATTTCCTCCAAACTTATTACAGTGGAGTATTAGCTCACTAGTCTGTGTTTAAAAGTAGGAGGAGCTAAACAGTAAGACAAAAAATGTGACCGAACAACAAAGAAGTAATATATTTGGATGGTGTGGGACCAGAGTGAGGGGCAAAGCAAGAACCAGAGACACTGGAGAGGTGCAAGAGGACTAGTGTGTAACACGTGCCCCCATGGCATCCATTGTCTATTCCTTCTCATTTAAAGCTGATAATGTTGATTTGCATTTAGATATCTGAGGTGTATATCAGTGCAATGGTTTTAATGAACATACTGGGGTATTCTGTAGATGAAAGTGAATGACACCATGTGTTTTGATCACAGATAATGACCATTCTCTTGCTGTAACAGAACCCCACTACAGTTGCTTCTTGTAGCACCCTCCCACACACACATACACACACACACACACACACACACACACACACACACACACACACACACACACACACACACACACACACACTTTGAAGTCACTAGCCTCCACTGCTTAAGCAGCTCAAATTATGCCTTAAGCTCAAAAAACTGTTTACATTTAATATAAGGGAGAAATACTGTAATCAAACTAGTAATGCCTATGAGATGATGTGCTTTGAATAATTTAATTACATTAATTATAGACCAGTATAATATATTATTCATCCTAACAAAATGTGCATGTTCATTACACATTTGGAGTACTGGAAGCCTGGATATATTATTTTGCAAAATATATTTGCTACTGAGTACAGGCAGAGCCATTGGTAATCTAAAAATATACTTCTTCTGTATGAAGTATACTGCCTTTCATTAACTCAAAATTTAGAAATGAATTATCTACTGAGAACACTTAACCCACATTCCTATAGGCTGAACAAAACTGTTTTTAGCTTAGATACTGGTAAGAATGCATGCAGTAAATTTTATGATTATGCATGGAATAGCCTGCCATGACAGATTGTTCAAAGATAATCAGCAGAAGCATCTACTGCAATGTTATAAATGACAGTACTTGAAAAAATAAATAAGTTAAAATTACAAATGTATGATATATACCAACAAATAAAGTGTAAATGTATTATCACTTCAATATATATTTACAAGTTGCTTTACTATAGGACTATTGCCCATTGCATTAACTCAGTTTCGCTGAAAATTGTAAGAATTGGTAGGGGTATTTTCCTGGTGCTTTGGCCAAATTTCTCTTAGTATTAATATCGCCAGGGGTCTCCCCAGAAAATAGTCCATACGCCTTCTTGGCAACCAAATCAACACAACATCCATCTATACATACAAACAGCCTGGGTTAATTATACTCCTCTTTCCTTAAGATGGCTAGTCTTTTTATTGGAAAAATATTAACATATATTATCCTAGCATTGCATAATACTGTGGCAGAGAATAATTGTGTCAAGTGTTGTCTATTATACTAACATGTAAAACTTGTATATTACTGAATTACCAGATACATTTATTATATTACTGATACTTATACGTCCCAATATTCTGTAATCCTTCCTGCATAATTCATTTGCTGTGTATATCATTTGACTTCAGTAGTATCCAGCTGGAGAGTATGAGAGGATGAGGAAGAACTGGTTAGTGCCAACTTACTCTTGTTGGAATGAGGAAGGTATCTTGGGCTATTGCTTTCCAGACAGCCAGCTTCTACAGTCAGTCTGAGAATTACCATCAGGCTGTCAACATCAACTGTACTGTGTCTAATGTGTGTAAACCAGATAGACTTCTCTATAGTACAGAAGGATAGGTATGAAATTGTGTATGTTTGGAAAAAGTAATACAGCTTCCCTTGACTGCAGCCGGGTCTACATGGATCCTCTAAAAACTTCTTAGCCCTGATATACAAAGAACAATTGACCAGAAACCATACTGCCTCTGAGCTGTTGCATTGTGATGAAACAAATGCAGCAGAAGGAAGAATGGATCAGTGATTGTTAGGCATTGGGTAAAAAAGAGATAGAAAATATGTTACTGCCAGGCAGTAAAAGTATACTTACTGTTAATTTACATTGTCATAACATGCTGCTTGAAACTTTTCATCTGTGATCATCCTCTGAAACTGAGCTATGCAGAATGGAAAACTCCACTCATCAAAATAAATATGTAAAAAAGTATTCAGTACAACAGCAGCACCACTTATATATCACTAGTTATGAGGTTGTTCCTCACAGCAGCTAAATGATTTATTAGCTTAATATACCATTTTAATAAAAATAAATAAATAAAATAAACATATGCACATATAAATACCTGTACACCAAACACTGGCATCATATGCATGCTCACAATTATGTGTTTTCCATTCAAGGAATGAGCATTGATTTTGTGCATCAGATTGGTGATATACATCAGCCAGCATTATTTTTCCAGATCCTTCTCCAGAGTACGTATAATCTGCTGCTGAAATGTCATTTCCACTTCCAAGATATTGACATTCTTTAGCAAATTTTATATGCTGTTCACTGTCCTCATAATAATTACCATCATCAGCAACACATATTGCTTTCCATTCATTGCCATCATAGATTTCCACTCTTCCAGAGCAAGAATTTAAGCCATCTGCCAGTCTTAACTCTATTAGAAAACAAGATGTAAAATATGAGAAAATAGTTTGCAAAAGCATGCGTTTCTTTTGTCATTGTCATTAATTTATTTTAAATTGAACAGCTAACAACATTGTAAACTGACAAAATGAGAAAAAAGTAATTGGCTGTTCAAGCTAATGACATTAGCAGAAAGATAATTTCCTATAGCTGTGATGTCCTCAAAGATGATATGCTTCCCTCTGCAGATTGCATCCGTGACAGTTAAATACAAAATAATAGCTCTGATTATGATGGATAGGAGCTACAGGTTACCATTACTAACTCAAAAACAAGCCACCCTGGTGGAATCACAAAATCAATAGGCTGTATAACAGAAGGAAGAAAATCATGGCAAAAATTAGGAGGTGCAGTGCCCAGCAGGATAAAAGCACTCTCATCAAACTAAACGGACAACTCAGAGGACAAATATAGTCTACTAAAACCAAATTTCAGGTAAGTTTGGCCTCCTAGGCCAAGGACAACCACAAGGCATTCTTTAGCTATGTCTGCAACCTCAAAGGCAGTATACAATTATGTGCAGAGCTCATTGAAAATGAAACCACCTATACTAAGCCAGAAGATATAGGAATCCTACTGGCCAAAAAATTCAGCTCCAACTTTACCCCTCTCTCCTATCGAGCTTCCCAAAGGAAACTGTGCCTCAATGTGCCCAGCAATATCCCAGGATGCCTTATAAATATCATGAAACATGACCTATTAGGCCATCTGTAATTGCAATTTAATTGTAGCCTCCGAACAGGCTTGTTGCCTCATGAATGGAGAACAGCAAAAGTCATCCCTCTGCATAAAGGTGGGCCATCTACAGACCCTGAAAACAAAAGACCCATAAGTCTCACTAGTCTTATATGCAAAGCCATGGAAAGCATTATCATGGAACTTATCAACAATGATATAAAAAAACCTCCAATGGACCCAACCCAGTTTTGTTTCATTATGGGCAGGGTCATGCCTACTCAAACTGGTGAACTTTTTTAAGAAGATCACCAAAGGAATGGATGAGGGCAAAATGGTTCACACTGCCTACTTTGACCTGGCCAGTGCATTTGACACAATACCCCACTTGGGCATTATTGACAAACTCAGGAGGTTAGATACAAACCCGTATGCCACCTGGTGGATAGCCAACTGGTTCACAGACAGGACCCAGGATGGTAAAGGAGAGTCCACCTCTACAAAGAGGCCACTCACAAGTGGAGTCCCTCTGGGATTAATCCTTCTACCACTCCTTTTTGGCATTTACTTCTCTGAAGTTAAGGCCAATGCCAATGGTTTCTGGCTGACTAAATTTGCAGATGACTGCAAATTAGGAGCTCTCATTGAATCCCACACTGACACAGATGTTCTCCAGGATGGGCTGACACAGTCAAACAACTAGTGTTACAGCTATGGAGTAAAACTAGATGACAAGAAATGCATAATAATATCCTTCAGGACATACCCTTTAGAGCTGACCCAGTAGCTAGGGACTTGGGGACACATATAGACAGTAATATAGCCTTTGACCATCACATACCTACAGTAGTGAGGAAATAATTCTTTGTTGTGCAACTTATAAACAAAGGTATGGCATTTAGGTCCAAGGAAGTCATTGTTACACTGTATTCATCATTCATCAGATCTATCACTGAGTAGAATGACCGTTTTGGTATGCATCTCTAACCAGGCATATCCAACAACTGGAACATCCACAGAGGTTCCTCACTAAAGAATACAGGGCATAAGTAAAATATCCTATGCGGATAGCAGATAGTCTCCAACAGGCTGTTGAGTGGAGATCTATGCCTGACATACAGGGCATTGCTGTACCCTACTCTGAGAGGACTTCCTGCATATCAGTAAAACAAACAGCACCAGAACTATCCATTCTATAGACTTATATAAGCAGAACCTGCTGGAGAGACAGGTATGTATCCCAGAGACTACCTTGTCTCTAGGACAGGCTCCCCATCTGTGTGAAGCAGAGTTCCTCTTTAAACCAATTCAAGTGTAACTTGGACAACTGGGTGGGGAACAGGAAATTCTTGTCTGGTTTGGCACCTATGTCTCTGATGGACACAGGCAACATGTAAATGGTTCATTTCCCAGGTGTCTGCTTGCAAATGTTTCATCTCCAAAGCCCCCGCTTACACTTATCAAGGGTGCCAGAACTTGTCAGAGATTTGGGATACATGGCTAGGCTTAAAAAGACCCTTGTTGTCATTAGCCTAGTAAACATCTATGAACCTGTGAATATTTATTGTGCAATGAAACCTGTCATATGGGATTGAATTCCATCTCTGGTAATATAAAAAGGGATATTGGCCATTAATGTGTAGAATAAATGTGTACTGCTACCTTGGTTAATGGCCAACATCTACCACATCCAAATATGCTTTTCACTGCACTGGTACAGGCAAGTGTTATAATCACTGGCTTTTCAGGATTTTACCCACTTTGACTGAGCCTAGTATCTTCAGTGCAATCTAATCAAGAAAAGTTGGAATGTGGCTGAGAATATTTTGAAAATACTTTCACAACATTTTTTTGGAAAGGGACAAATGGAGTAAATGATAAATCTATAACAATAATACCTTTCTTTCCAAGCTTTAAGAGATGGCTTCACTATTTAGGCAAACATCACAAAAAAAAATCATACCTTTTACCATTAAAATAAGCAAAATTTGAAACATTAAAGGGTAGCTATTAGCTCTGAGCAGTAACCCTTTAATAGCATAATAGCACATAATTAAATGTAACTGAAAAACTGCATAACTACAACATAGGAGGTAATCCCCTGAAATCTGAAGAATAAATAAGGGATCTAGGGACCCAAGTAGATAGTCAGCTTTCCTTTGATAACCATGTTGCCAAAGTGGTTAGAAAATCCTTCTATGTGACCCATCTGATCACAAAAGGGTTCGCATCAAGATCTAAGGATGTAATGGTGCCCATCTACACTTCCCTCATCAGACCCATTATTCAGTACAATGCACCGACTGGAAAGTACCTGGCTAGACATCTCCAGCAGCTGGAGAGACCACAGAGGTACCTAACGAAGAGGATTACTGGCCTCAAACAGTTGCCCTATGCAGCACAATTGAAAAAGCTAAGACTATTATCTGTTGCATACCGCTTTCTCAGAGGCGATCTCTGTCTAACGTACAGAGCCATGTCCAACCCAGAATTGTTGAACATGCTCCATCTTAGCAAAACCAAATCTACTCGAGCTACACGCTCTAGGGATATAAACCTCATCACAACAATGAATAGAACATGCTGGAGGGATAGATTCCCTTCGCAGAGACTTCCCTTACTATGGAACAGGGACCGATCTACATAAGACAGAGCCCCTCACTATCATTCTTCAAGAGGAACCTTGATGAGTGGATGGGTAACAGAAATTTCACACTGGGGATCACACCAACAGCACTACTAGATAGGGGCCAAGGGTACTAGCTGCTAGTATAAGGGTCTAGCGAACTACTAAAGGGGCGGTGAATGCCGCACAACGTGGCTGGGCTAATATATGCCTTTGGGCAGATAGCCCAGTACCAACCTATGAACCTATGAACCTATAAAACCATAGGTTTGTTTGTCTTTCGGCTTTTCCTGGTTAGGGGTCGCCACAGCGGAACTCCCGTCTGCTAATGATTGTCAGTTGGGGTTTTTTTTATGGTGTCATGTTGCCGGCCCGATGCCCAACCTTCAATGAAGGCACACCCATTCAACGCATATCTCTTGAATGCCCACTCGACCATGGGGAGGACATGCAGACTCCACACAGAAGGCACTCCCAACCCAAGCTGAGAATCGAATGGGAGAACCTCTTGCTGTGAGACAACAATGCCACCGCTGCACTACCGCGGAAGTTGTAAAATACATAAAACCTTAAGGTAATAAATAACCCAACATTCACAGTAATATACTGTTAAATAATAAAACTAACTCTTTCATTGGCATTAAGAGAGATTCTTGCCATCAGTGCTAATCAGCTAGGCTAGAAAAGGTTCCATGGGGCAGAAAACAGACCAAAAAGAAAAACATCCCTTGCACTACCTATAACTCTGCCTCTCTCTACCCATTTCCCCTCCTGGCCACCCACCCACTATCCCACCATTTTTATGATAATTACCACATATGCCATTGTGAGGGGGAATGCTTTTTTCTGTTTTTTCCCCCTTTTTAGGAAATCTCAGATTTTCAATGTATCACACCAGTGATGCTTTTCAAATAAAAAGTTCATCCAAGTCTACATTTTTACAAAATCTGTCATCCTGTTTGTGCAGATAAACAGAATAACAGGGTTTGTATAGTGCTTTCTGGACTGCCTAACTATTATTCTAATTTCCAGGTAGTTCAGAAAAATACTACATAGGGGGCATCACTATAATTAGTTAGTAAGTCTCTATCAAATAGTGTGAAAAAAAACTCATTAGCAGCAGCTAATTACCAAGTCTGTGAATCAAACACTGCACTCCCAGACCTGACTGCATTAGATATTATGGTAGCACAGACACATCCCATCATTGACACACATGCATAGAAATGAATGCACACACACACACACACACACACACACACACACACACACACACACACACACACACACACACACACACACACACACACACACATACACACACTCACACACACACTCACACACACACTCTCACACACACACTCACACACACACTCACACACACACACTCACACTCACACACACACACACACACACACACACACACACACACACACACACACACACACACACACACACACACACACACACACATATGCACACACACCCATGCAGCTACAAACAAGCCTCGGGATTCATGAAGCTCGGCACAAGGACGCTTTGCACCGACCATAGGGTGTAGAGATGGAGCAGCAGCACCATATGCATATTAATGAAGGCACACTGCCGCAATGTCCACATGCATAGGAAATGAGCGCGAGTGCAGGGGGCATGTCTAAGCGCTGCACGGAGGCGTGAACATGTTGGCTGCAGACGTGCAACCTAAAATGCTGACTAGTACAGCCTGCCCCTAATAGTAATCACTCCTATCAATGTCCGTGGATACTGAAATGTATGCAAAGCATACAAGACAGTTTCGCAAACACCAAAATAAAAAGTAAACACAAAGGAACGTAGCTGAATATTGAGCCCCTGTCCCTTGAACAAATGACATTTAAAACCTCATGCCCATATTCCATTGTAATGTTGATTGTTATACCAAGTGGAAGTGAAACGCAGTGTGTTTGCACACCGCTGTCCTTTGCTAAGCCTAGCCCAATGGTTAGGGTTACTACCTGTCCCACTTTTTGAGGGACAGTCCCTCTCTGGGCAGTTGTGTCCTTAGCAACAATATTAAAAATGGCAAATGTCCTGCGATTGTAGGATATAATTATGTCCCATATTTTATGTAATAGTGACATAAAATAGTTATTTCTGTATCTAAAATACCTAAATGTTACAAGAAACAGTATAAGCAACTAAACTGCTACAAGAATAAGCTTCCATTTAGGCATAAAAGTAAAGTTCTATCCTTTGTACTGACCATGGGAATGTGTCAGCCTGTAAAATCTGATGTGTGTCCCGAAAATGTCCCACTTTGGCCAATTGAAAAGGTGGCATCCCTACCAATGGTCAGAACATTCACTCGATATCTACCCATTTGTGGTCAAAGTCATCCTTGTCTGGATTGCCCAAAGATGAATGGGTATTACCTGGGTCTACCTACCATGTCATGAAGGATAAGTATTTGCATGTACCTATGTGCGTGAAGTACAGCATGTGGAAGTTCAAATATGCTAGGGTTGTCCTCACAACCATATTGGTGCCAGAGATATATAGAGTACGTAATGTGTTCTGTTGTCTGTGCCATGGGCCATGAACCAGAGAAGGGATGGATGATGTGTGTGGAATGGGGGCGGTGATGGGTAATGTAATAATTCACCAATGGGAGACTGGGTCAGATGTACAATAGGTGAACTGGAGGTGTACGAGGGAGCAGCGGGTGAATCAGAAAGGAAACCAAAGAACATACATTCACATCCGCAATACACCCTGACAGGCCATATTGCAGAACACAATCCCACAAACATATGAACACTAAAATGTGCGATACACATGTACAGAAACGTTACCGGCTCACACCCACATAATAGTCTGGCCTGAACTGAGCCATCCAACCCCAACACACCTGGATACATAATTGAATACCCATCATCCCCTCCACAGCACACCACCCACTCCCTTGCTGAACGTCCACCAAAACCACGCATACTCGGGCTGCTAACTTGGCACAGCCATATCTGCACATAGTGCCCCCTACCCATATCTAGTAGGCAGTCTTACCCTAGGCAGTTTCAGGCTTGCAAACAAGGTATCCCTTGCATGTACAACCATCACTCATTTTCGTAAAACCAAAAGAATTGGAGTTATTGGTGTCCACAATTTTTGGCCATCCCTCATGGGATAAGTGTCTGTTTTAAAGATTAGACTTGGTGGCACGACACGATGTCCAGCCTCATAGACAATCGGACACAAGTTGCATTAGCAGTAGTTGTCCACAAACCTGCTCAGCCTCCAGCTGGTCCTGCAGAACCTATGACCCGGGATTAAACACCTGACGGTGATGCATGTCTCCCCACATGCATTATCGGGAATTTATACCATTCACATGTTCCCATGAAGCTTCCCCATAGCCATCTTCCAAATAGTACATGTCCACAAATTGTATACCCCATCCAGGTTCCTCATCGTAATGATGTACACAACCCCTGTATACAAACGGTACAGGTACCTCCCATATGCGGTCGTTCATATACATGGCCATGTATAACTCCAGATATGTAGTCATATATTTATAAATGTACATACTTATATTCGCATAGCTACACATCACACATACATGCATATAAGTAGTTGTCAACTATGTGTCCATTTCATAAACATGTATACTTGCAAATGTATACATATGCCTCTCAGAAACATAGGAATAGTAACATGTACTATACATATGTACACCACCCAACTGCCAATTTGTTGCCAGTACTGTGGAATGGCTGTAGTAAAGTCATATATTCTAATTACCATCCATACAGAATGTATCACGGATGATTTAGTGGTAAAACCAGTGACTATGGTGTTCCTGTTCACGGGTCCAAGCCATGCAAGGATTAATTTTACATGATGCCCAAAATAATGCCAGTCAGACATAGGGTGATTAAGGTGTTTTAAAGCAGATGTAAGCGGGTATGCACGACAGTAAGTGGCAGTCAATCAACAGTATGGGAAATGTAAATAAGCATGTAGGTGTATATGCATGTGTATGTACAGACATATATATATATATATATATATATATATATATATATATATATATATATATATATATATATATATATATATATATATATATATATATATATCCATGAAGAAGGAACATGGTCACAATAAAGCAGACACAATGAATGTGAAGGGAAATAACAGCAGAACCCCCCACAATATTTAATGCTGTCATATCAAGCTGCCCAGAGAGGAGCAAACCTCCTGCATTTCCAACCACAGGTAAGATGCTAACAGTGGAACTAACTATGTCCACATGCTAAGTCTGACTTTCAAACATGTACAGAGCAGTCCCAGTCACCATTCTGACAAAACAAAAACTAATTGAACACCCTGGCCATTATATGAATGTATGTCCCAGGACTATAAGCTTTGGATGTCTGAATATACTTGGAGTGAGCCAACATACGGGATGTGGCTAGAGCAGTAGGGAGTGGCGCATGTGTAGTGGTGTGGTTTATTTCCCACCATAGAATGGATGACTACCGTGTTAGTGATGTTGTGCTGTGTTGTGCTGTGTTTGTTCTGGTAACTATGAACCATGGGTATACATACAAATGAAGCAGCACAGCAATAGTGTAGTGGTTAGAGCATCCAACTATAGAGCAGACATTGCCAGTTCGACTGCAGCACACGTCATTTATGACACGTAATCCATATACAAGCATATTTTGCAAATTTTATGCTGTATAACAATATAATACCATTGAAATGTGAACTGGGGTGACATATCACAGTAAGAATGCAGAAGGTGTTTGTGTGAAGTGAAATGGCGGTTAAATGGAAAACCACTGCTGAAAAGTGTTGTACTCACCCTTTGTCCAATGGCCCTTGTTCTGGCCAGCAAATCAATAAACCACCTCGGCCAGGCCCGATGCCTGGACCATACACATCACAATCAATGTGATTTACCACGAAGCCACGGCAGTTATACCAAACTCTGATGTCATCACAAACATAGCAGACAGCACAGTCATTCTACAGTATGATCAAAGTAATTAATCATATAGATGTATATGCATGCATACGTACACACACGCACACACATATATATATATATATATATATATATATATATATATATATATATATATATATATATACACACACATATATCTACTACAGAACAAACATGGGCACAAGAAAGTATTCATAATAAATGCAAAGGAAAACAGCAGTGGAACACCTGTATTTTCTAGTAATGACATATCAAGCTAACCAGAAGTGGGCAAAATCCCTGCATCTCTAACCTCAGGTAGGATGCTAACAGTGGGTGTAACCTTGTCCACGTGCTAAAATCTGACTTTCAAACAGGTATAGGGCAGTCCTAGTCCACAGTTGGACAAACCTAAACCCAGATGACCATATGAACATCCTGACAATCATACAAATGTATGCTCCAGGACTATAGGCTTGGGAGGTCTGAATATACTTGGAGTGAGTCAACATGTGGCATGGGTCCAGAGCAGTAGGGAAAGGCGGATGTGTAGTAGTGTGGTTTTCCAAACAGGAGAATGGATGCCTGCTGTGTTAGTGAAGTGTTGAAGTGTGTGTTCAGGTAACTATGGACCATGGATATACATATATATGAAGCAGAACACCAATAGTGTAGTGGTTAGAGAATCCGCCTAATGAACAGGCATTTATGGTTCAAGTTCGACTATAGCACATATCATTTTCCTTGTGGAATGAATATTGTTCTGCTGTAAAACCGACATTATAACATGTAAAAGTGAACGTGAGTATTGCATGGGACTATTAACCAGAACACTTCAATCAAAGTGATACTGTCATAATGAATAAGGCACAAGTAAGCACAAATAAGCGGCAGTGAACATAACACACAGTAAGCATATGCAAGTGCGCTTGCGTGGGTGTAAGCAGTGCCCAGCATAAGAAATGTATATATGTATGTACAGATGTAATATAACTATATATATATATATATATATATATATATATATATATATATATATATATATATATATATATATATATATATATATTTACACACACACGGGTCTACTTCTATTCGCTGACATCCCATTTCACTGAAACCCATTTCGCTGACAGCCTCATTTCATTGACAAAAGTAATCAGGGCAAAAACCTGTGATTTGCCCCCCTCCCCACTGCTGTGCGACTGTGGAGTTGTAATATATAGTTGGGGGGTGTGTGGGGGGCACAGCCCCCCACATTGGGGGGGTGTGGGGGGCGAAGCCCCCCACCTTGAAAGTTTGTCAATGAAATGAGCTGTCAGCGAAATGGGTTTCAGTGAAATGGGATGTCAGCGAATAGAAGTAGACCCCCACACATACACACACACACGCGTGAAGAATGAACATTGTAACAATAAAGCATAGACAAGGGATGAGAAGGGAATCAACGGCAACTATGGTATTATATGGTGCTGTCAGCATATGTCACAAAAAGCTGCCCAGGAATGAGCAGAGCACTGCTACACACACCACAGGCAGGGTTTTACCAGTGGGAGTATCATCGTTGAATTGCTAAGTCTACTTTACACACTGACAGAGTAGTCCGTGCTGAGACTACCAAAAATTCTAAAGTGCAAATGGCCATAATCTATAACCCTAGCAAGGGCAGGTATGTTCAAAGACTAAATGGTGAGAGAGCCTGAGAATACACGAGGCAGGACAACTTATGTGTAGGGCCCCTAACGCTCAGGAGTGGGCAATGTTTGGATGTGTGTCATGGCTGTGATAACAAGTGGATAATAGAAGTTACACATGTAAGTTGAACACGGGTGGGGTGGAGAAACTATGGGTATGAAATTATGGATCCAAGCATGCCAGGGTTGGATGGC
>NC_056726.1:1435358278-1435365862 GCF_019279795.1 Protopterus annectens
AATGTAAATAAATAAATATATGTTACAGTAAATATACACATGTATATAGCTAGGATATGATACAGCAGTTACGAGTAACATATGTTTGCAGGCTGGGCATATGTTGGTGGGAGGTCCAATAAACAAATGTGTAACACGTAGCATCACCCCCCCCCCCAACTAGGCCGGTGAGACATACAGACACACAATAAAGGTAAACACGCCACTGTTTCCCAGACCACCGGAAGGATACTAGCAGTGGGAGAGAGCTGCAAGGTCTACACTTGAAACATAGACATCGATGTCCTTTGTGGAACACCAAAAATTAATGATCGGAGCCAGTCCCCGTAATGATTTATCCAACCAGGCTGTAGATGTACACGGACCAGTAGGTTGTGCAAGCCTGATAACACATGGGTCAACACAATGTATAACATGTGCCCTACACAGGTAGAGTGGGCAGTGTGTAGTGGTGTGTTAATACCCTAACTGCATCCACAGTAAAGATGAGTGCTATAGAGGAGTGGCAGGTAGGGGAACTATGGGTATGCAATTATGGGCTTAGGCATGCAGGTGTTGGTTGGCAGAGCCATATTAGGACCGCTCCGTGGATGTAAGTATTATTCCGATGTGGGGAAAGCAGATGTCTATACCTCACAACCTCTGAGAGCACATCCACTGGATAGTCCGTAAACCATTGGGGGAACACATAGGGACCATACCATTGAAATGTCCCCAATTACCAGGGACGTCCCTGGTTACGATGCAGAATCTACCTCTGTCCCACCTAAACCCTCCTAGAACTAGTGATATTAGGAGGAAAGGTGGTGGAATACACGTAAAGAATAATGACAACATTTAAGAGTCATAAACAGCATGTACCTCAGACAATGTGCATGAATACATATGCTCTGGGTCTATAAATTTGTTAGGTTAATAGCACCAAAATTCTAAATGTGTCCCTGATTCCGTGTTCATTTTCCCCATTCGTATGAGAGGTCTGATAGTGACAGAAAGCGCATATTCCACTGACTACCTTAGAAAGATGACAGAATAATAGGTTAGGGTTACCACCTGTCCACCTTTGCAAGGGACAGTCCCACTTCGGGCAATTGTGTCCTGCAAAATAATTGAAAAAATGGCAAATGTCCTGATATTTTAGGAAAAAGGTTTCCCCAATATTGTCTGTAGTAGTTGCAAAAAACAATAATTTTGTATCTGAAATACCTAAATGTTATAAGAAACAGAATAAGCAACTATAATGCTACAAGAATAAGGTTTTATTGAGGCAAAACAGTGAATTTCTTTCCTTTGTACTTGCTGTGGGTATGTTTTGCCCTACAAAATCTGATGTTTCTACAAAAAAGTCCCACACTGAGCAATTGAAAAGGTGGCAACCCTATAATAGGTATGCGGTAGCATGACTCGGCCGATGGATGTGGGTCCCAAAACTCAATTACTTGTCTGTATTGAAGAGTCTCGGTTCCCATGTATCAGCCAGATGGGTGCAGATTGCAAGAGGAACACAACAATAATATGAATAAAACACTAGACAGGCCGCTGATTACGTACAGTCGAACACCATGCCGTCACCTAATGGGCAGCCATTCCCGATACTGTAGGCATGTAATCTGATGTAATAGGCATCACAAGGTAATATTGTGGTCCCCCCTCCCACCCAAGGATGTGAGTGTCAGATGCAAGCACCAATGTCGGTGCATTTGCAAGTGCAGAAGCGAGTGGGTGTAAGCCTGTTTGGCTACCAGTATGCGAGTATTGCACTGGTAAAGCAATGTAGAGGCTAACCAAGTGTAAGAAGCTGTAACCAGAGGTTAGCATTGCCTAACACCACGCAAAGCCACGCCCACCTGCTCACAACTGCTTTAATGTGCCTTACTCCCTCCTTATCCAATGGCCTTGTTCTGCCCTGCAACAAAATAAATGGACTCTGCAAGGCTCGGAAGCAGGACGCTGCACACATAGCTAATGTGATTTACCAACAACGGACAGTACCACAAACATATCATACAGCACAGTCATTCAACAGTATAGGAATGTATCCCATCATGTAGATGTATATGTGAGTGTTTATGTCTAGCATATAGGTACATACATATATAGAGATATATCAGGAACATACCATGTGGCAACAAAGCATTACAAACGAATGAAAAGGGAAACACCTGTGGCACCTGTATTATGTAGTGGTGTTGTCCTATGTAATCTCAAGACTCCCTCAGACAGACGTGTCATTCATACACAAAAACAGTTGAACATTGGCCGTATACATCAC
Source organism: Protopterus annectens (assembly GCF_019279795.1). Lineage (NCBI taxonomy): Eukaryota > Metazoa > Chordata > Ceratodontiformes > Protopteridae > Protopterus > Protopterus annectens. The sequence goes on from NC_056726.1 coordinate 1,435,360,551, forward strand.
TCTGTGCATGTAATGTACATTATCACAATAGTATCTGTCCAATCAGTATGTGTAAACAGTACTCTTGCAAGGTGCTGTGTGCAACATCATCATCATGATAAAGGTAAATTGGGTAACCATACAGGGACCGGTAGCATTGCGTGTGCAATGGGGTTGTCCTCATCACGTGTACATGGACCATTTAGGAGTGATGTGCATACCAGGATTGTGCACCTGAGGGAAAGGGGCGAGGATAACAGGAGTATGTTGTGATGCATATTACAAGGGTTACATGTGTTCACTGGGCACGTGTGTGAAATGGACAGTTAAGTATAGGGCAGATGTTGTCCTAGGAACCAATTTGCCTTATGTTTCCGTAGGGTGAGGGTCAGATGTGGGGGAAGGAGAGTAGGTATGGCTGTGGAGGTTAGGTAGGGTAGGATCACAGACAAGACAGCATACAGGGTCGGTATATGACATACGTGGGGGGATACACCTCGGACGGGGATGGGTGTTCGGCATTCACAAGCCCAGGGGAACAGTGGGATGGAGGTCCCCAGCCATGGGCAGCCACCACTGAACCTAAACAGCTGGAAAGGAGGCAGTGCTGGGGGCTGTCCAGGAGGGGCAGCATCTCCCTGTAAATGTGGCACTCCACCCCCACCCTTGAGCTTGCGTATCTGGCTTCAGAACCCCTTAGTAAGCCCCCAGTGCACCACATCTGGGACCACACGACAGCAGACATGTTCCTCACACAGCTGTCCATGTGAACGGATGCCATTGTCACCACAACCGGAGTCTCTAATGGACTCACATTGAGACTCTTTGCCAGGGCCACAAATACACAACCTAACTACTTAGTTTGCCACACTGCAGTAATGCACAGGACTACATGCACCACAAGGGATATCTGGAGGTTCTATGGGCTAGGGCATGTGAAAGTGTTTGACATCTGTTGCTATGCCAACGAGGGCTATACTGGGAGTGCCTGTGGTTGGGAGCATCATAACCCACACGCAGACACAAGGTGCCAGTACTGACATGCATGTATGCATTGCTTCATGAGTGTGTAGTGGTTGGCTGTGCAAGATGGCTGTACAAGGCTGGGTGAAGGGTAATCCTTGGCATCGCATCATCTGACAATGGTGGGCAGTGCGGTACAGGGGTGTAGTGTCTGGAATGTCCCACACAGATAGGTACTGCATGATCTGCCCTGACATCCTGGTTACCATTGTGTATGCCCATAGCTTTGCAATGCATGCCATGTCTGTGTTTGATAGTCCTTCACATGGACATTACCTGGGATGTGCATGTCCCACAATACTGTACAGTGACATGTACAGGTGTAGCTGGTTTGGCAGGCATATGTTGTGCACACAGACTGTTATTCCCCGATATGCCATTACTGGCCTGGTGTTGCGAAACCTGCTAATAGTCAGCAGGTTGAACCTGCATTGATAGCATGATACAAGTATTCCCGGGTGTCAATGTTATTGGTCCATACAGGGCACATGTGTAGGGCATTGTATGGCCTACGTGGATCACATTTGATGGTACCACATATGTTGCAGGCATCCAGTGGGGAACATAGTGAAGGCACATTGTCCGCAAATATGTGCCTATTGTGCTGCTGTACAGGGTGCCATGTCCTCTGCAGCCCACTGCATTCACACCATGCCTACTATCTGTCATCAATGTGCATGGTACTAGCAACATAGTGAGATATCCTAGGCAAATGTATTTGTGTATGGCACATGGGTGCAGGACATATACCTGGTACTAGTAGGGTTTCATACTTTGTTCACCAGGCCTCTTGCCAGATGTAGGAGTATGGCTTGCTAACACAGTCCTGTGACTTTGGCAAGGTTGATGATGTCACCCACCTAGAAATGCACCTCTGGGAGTGCTGTGACAGCTGCACTCCTCGTGAGGTGGCCATTGTGCCATAAGAAGGACACCATATAGGAAAACTACAAAATCTGTTCCCCAACATGTCCACTCATTAGACACTCACAGCTACCTATACACAGGCTCTGACAGCCAAACACACACACTTGTCATGTCCTTCACACTGCTGCAATACGCATTTAGGTACGCGCTATGGAGAATACTAAGTTACAGCACTCCTACAGGTGTATTCCTAGGTGGGTGACAACAGCAGGATTGACAAAGGCGGTCATGTGATTTGTACAGAGAGGGCATACTCTACAAAGCACTGTTATTTTCTCACGCAGGCAGACACACACACACACACCCACACACCCACACAGTTGGCAAGTTTGGGATTAGAACACCGGCCTAAATACTTTATCACACTACAGCATTACGCAGTTACAGAATGCACTACCGAGATTACTGGGTCACAGCACTCCCAGAGGTGCATTTCTAGGTGGGTGACATCATCAGCCTTGCCAAAGTTGGGTATAGGAATTGTATGGAGTGTGAGCAATCTAAAAGCATTATTCTGTCCTCCAGCAGATGGAGACAGACACACACACAGTTGGCAAGTCTGGGATTAGAACACCAACCTAACTACTTTATCACACTACACCATTGCGTAGTTACAGCATGTGCTACCGAGATTAGTGGGTCACAGCACTCCCAGAGGTGCATTTCTAGGTGGGTGACATCATCAACCTTGCCAAAGTTGGGTGTAGGAATTGTATGGAGTGTGAGCAGTCTAAAAGCATTATTCTGTCCACAGGCAGATGGAGACATACACACAGTTGGCAAGTTGGGGATTAGAACACCAACCTATCTATTTTATCACACTACAGCATTACGCAGTTACAGAACATGCTACCAAGATTACTAGGTCACAGCACTCCCAGAGGTGTATTTCTAGATGTGTGACATCCTCAGTCTTGCCAAAGTTGGGTATACGAATTGTATGGAGTGTGAGAAGTCTAAAAGCATTATTCTGCCCTCAGGCAGACGAAGACACACACACAGTTGTTAAGTTTGGGATTAGAACACCGACCTACCTACTTTATAACACTACAGCATTATGCAGTTACAGAACACGCTACCAAGATTACTGGGTCACAGCACTCCCAGAGGTGTATTTCTAGGTGGGTGACATCATCATCAGCCTTGCCAAAGTTGGGTATAGGAATTGTATGGAGTGTGAGCAGTCTGAAAGCCTTATTCTGCCTCAGGCAGACAGAGACACACACACACACACACACACACACACACACACACACACACACACACACACACACACACACACACACACACACACACGCCAGTGGTGGGATCAGAACACCTGCCTATCTACAGATCACTATTACAATAGTGCATAGTTATGAGTCGCATCTCAGAGACTACACATTTCAAGGCTGTCATTATGACCTTCTAGGAATGCGGACATCAACAGGGATGCTGGCAGTTAAGATATACATACCTGTAAACCTGTGTGTTTAAAGTAGGAATCCATCTTGAACTGGAGTATGGCCATCTGTGTAATGGATGACTACTATCACTATACAGGGTTACAATGGCCAAGCCCATACACATAGAGGCACATAACCAACACAAGGTGTCACTATTTATGCTCACACACTTAGTAGCACACGGCTGTTTGGAATGCACTATGTGTCCATCTACACAAGGTTATACTGGGCATGCTCATACACTTAGTAGTACAGGGCTGTTTGGGATGCACTCTGATTCTAAACATGGAAGACCACAGTGGGCATGCTATTACAGTTAGGTGTAAAGAACACATTATAATGTTAGTAGTTGTCATTGTTAGCAGGACCATTGCACTACATATATCTGACACCGGTCTTCTCCACAATGTCTGCTGCTGTCTGCCACTTTAGATGTACCATTCTATACCAAACACAGTACTACCACTCGCAGTGATGTCTTGCTAGGAGTGGCAACTGCTTGACCAACACAATGAGCCAATGTTCTGCTGTAATTACGAGGTTGTCCAGTGTTTGTCATTCTGGGATGACAAGACTGAAAGTAGAGAGGCCTTTGTCACATATGACATGCATCCAGGATTCAAGGGAGTGGAGATAATACATAGGTAGCATTTGCCCATATAGTGCCATTCCAAGTCAAATGTCCTAAACACAGTATAACACCCTGACACCTAGAGAACAACTGCATTGTATGCTTATGCTAACCAGTGCTAGATGTGTAGCGTTCATAATCACAGCTGTTCACTGTAGATCCAACAATGAGGAATATTGACATCTGTGCAGTGAGGAACACCTGGCTGAAGGCTCTGTAGTGCACAATAGCACTACCACCATATACTTCAGAACCAGACATGTGGGCCATAACACAGGTATGGACCACTCCAGGTGGTGGTGTCCCACATACATAAAAGCCACTCACATGTACTGACCAGTACTCCCACAAAAGGCATCACAGATGAGTCAGGTGCAGGTCACAGTGTCAAAAGCTGCATTCTAGGATGTAACCCCCAGATACCACCATGCCCTCGGACCACCAACACACATCCATACATGTGGTAGGACATATAATAGTACAACACCATGTGACCTTTGACCAGTGGACTGTACCTAGCTCTACATCAACTGTGCAGAGTACCCATGTACTACTCAGTTGCATCATGTGTCATGCAATGCAATGATACCACTGATTATGACCAGGTCAGCTGTACACATACCAGGGACCCTCGGCTATTTACAGCATTAACAAATGACTGTTGCTGTACACCAGTAAACACCCTCATGTTTGGATATGACTTATATGTACCTGCCCTGGATATGTACATGCCACACACATACAACATATATGTAAATAGCATAGCTGTTGTCGTCCTTTGTGGAGACAGGTGGCTACAGCCATTACACACATGCAAGGTAGATCCATGGCTGCTGAATGCTAACAGTACATAAGGTGTGATATCAATGTTGGCAGAGGTAACATTCCCTCTGTACTGGTCACCCATGGCACCTATCATATCATACAACAGTCCATGTGTTATGTATGTCATTACACATGTTCACCAATTATCCAACAAATCACTGAAGCTTCCACGATAAGCAGCAAATATATTTATTTAGTAAAACAAGCGCTTTCACGCACCTAACAAGTGCGCTTCATCAGGTTATACAATTTTTAAAAAATGAATGCATTTTATATAGTATGGCATACGCCCTAACTAACCGCCATTTTTGGCGGATAAAAACAATTAAGCAGTTGTTAATCAGTTAATATCATTTATACTTAAAGCTATACTTCATATAGAGAAAACGCTTCCTGCAAATGCAGTTCTTTATACTCTATATTACATTAGGTTCTAAAAATGTATAAAACACATGTTAAAATATATAATATTTTCCTTCAGT